>NC_134834.1:103588938-103666836 GCF_004210375.1 Tachypleus tridentatus
AAACACATAAATCTTTAATTGTTATATATATCATCACTGACCCTATCCCAAAACACATAAACTTTAATTGTTATATATAATCACTAACCCTATCCCAAAACACATAAACTTTAATTGTTATATATAATCTCTAACTAACCCTATCCCAACAACACATAAACTTTAATTGTTATATATAATCACTGACTCTATCCCAACAACACATAAACTTTGTTATATATATGGTCACTGACTCTATCCTAACAACACATAAACTTTGTTATATATAATCACTGACCACTAATCCCAACAAATACATAACAAATATATAAACTTTAATTGTTATATATAATCACTCGACCCTATTTCAACAACATATAAACTTTAATTGTTATATATAATCACTGACCCTATCCCAACAACGCATAAACTTTAATTGTTATATATAATCACTGACCCTATTTCTAACAACATATAAACTTTAATTGTTATATATAATCACTGACCCTATCCTAAAAACACATAAACTTTAATTGTTATATATAATCATTAACCCTATCCCAAAAAACACATAAACTTTGTAATTGTTATATATAATCACTAACCCTATCCCAACAACACATAAACTTTAATTGTTATATATAATCATGGACCCTATTTTAACAACACATAAACTTACCTTGGTGCTATTGTTATATATAGTCACTGACCCTATCCCAAAAAAACACATAAACTTTAATTGTTATATATATATCACTGACCCTATCCCAACAAACATGTAAACTTTAATTGTTATATATAATCACTGATCCTATCCCAACAACACATAAACTTTAATTGTTATATATAATCCTAACCCTATCCCAAAAACACATAAACTTTAATTGTTATATATATAGTCACTGACCCTATCCCAACAACATGTAAACTTCAATTGTTATATATAATCACTGATCCTATTCCAAAACACATAAACTTTTAATTGTTATATATAATCACTCAACCCTATCCCAACAACACACAAACTTTAATTGTTATATATATGATCACTGACCCTATTTTAACAACACATAAACTTTAATTGTTATATATAATCACTTTGACCCTATCCCAAAAAACACATAAACTTTAATTGTTATATATAATCACTGACCCTATCCCAAAACACATAAACTTTAATTGTTATATATAATCACTGACCCTATCCCAAAAAACATGTAAACTTTAATTGTTATATATAATCACTGACCTATTCCCAACACAACATGTAAACTTTAATTGTTATATATAATCTCTAACCCTATCCCAAAAACACATAAACTTTAATTGTTATATATAATCACTGACCCTTCCCCAACAACATGTAAACTTCAATTGTTATATATAATCACTGATCCTATTTCAAAAACACATAAACTTTAATTGTTATATATAATCACTAACCCTATCCCAAAAACACAAACTTTAATTGTTATATATAATCACTGACCCTTCCCCAACAACATGTAAACTTCAATTGTTATATATAATCACTGACTCTATCCCAACAACACATAAACTTTGTTGTTATATATAATCACTGACCCTATTTTAACAACATATAAACTTTAATTGTTATATATAATCACTGACCCTATCCCAACAACGCATAAACTTTAATTGTTACATATAATCACTGACCCTATTTTAACAACATATAAACTTTAATTGTTATATATAATCACTGACCCTATCCCAACAACGCATAAACTTTATTGTTGTATATAATCACTGAGCCTATCCCAAAAAACACATAAACTTTAATTGTTATGTTTTTTCACTGTCTTATATCAATAGCATATGATCTCTAAATGTTATGTATAATCACTGAACCTATCACAAGAGCATATGAACGTTAATCGTTGCTATATCAGAGCAGAGAAGATACAAACCTTTAATGATACTGTTTTAGTCTTCGTAGGAACGCAAGTGAGTAAGGAGCTGGTAGCACAACCACTACATCTTTTAAGTCTCGTGCATGGAGGCCATGACACAAGCAACGGGTCAGAAGACTTAGGAAGCTCCACTATGTCAAGGTATGGTTCTGCAAGTTGCCGGAGTAGCTAAATAATATAAATAAGTATGTTTATGACTTTATTAATCGTAAATAAAACGTTAAGACCATTATATATGTAGTACACAACTAAGCATAACAATTAAGTAATGTTACTACTATATTATGAAATACAGAACTACACACGACTATCCATTAACGTTACTACTCTACATATACAATACACAACTAGACGAAACTATTTAGTTTTTTACTAGAGGATATATAGACTACAGAAATAAGTAGAAGCAGCTATCCACCTATTTACTGCTATATACCTAATACATATTAAGACACAAAAACGATCCATTAATGTTACCACTATACACATAAAATACACAACTAGACACGCCTATCCATTAATGTTATTACTATATACATAAAATACTCAACTGGACACGATTATCCATTAATGTTATTACTGTTTATATAAAATACACAACCAGACACTACTATCCATTGATGTTACTACAGAAGCAGCTATCAAATTATTTGCCATTATATATTTAATACAGATTTAAACACAAAAACTATACATTAATGTTACTACTATATACATAAAACACACAACCCGATTATCCATTAATGTTTTCACTGTATACACTGCTGGTCAAAATTTTAAAGCCAATGAACACAAAGAAAAAAATGTGCATTTTTCGTTGTTAGACTCAACTACTTATTTGAGTAGAGCTTCGAAAGATGAAAATAAGAAAAGGGAAAATAAAAATAATTTTTTTAGCATTTAATAGTGAAAATGTGAACACTATGAAATTAGCCTAAATACTAGCTGGTCAAATGTTTATGACCATACCAAAAAGAAGTCCTAAACAGAGTAAGAAATGCCCAACAAGAGGTCTCAGTAGTGAGTTGCCCGGCCGTCATTGTAAATAACTGCAAACATTCGCTTTATCATGGTCGATATAAGCGTTTGCAGAAGGCTGGCTGGAATGTTATTCAAGTGGTGAAGATGGCTTCACAAAGATCATGCACTGTTTGAATTGACGTCCATTTCTATAGACTTCCCTTGCCATCCACCCCAAAACATTTTCAATGGAGTTCTGTTCAAGCGAACACGCTGGGTGGCCCAAAAGAATCACGTTATTCGCTATGAAAAAGTCCTTTGTCCTGCGAGCATTGTGGAGTGCAACATTGTCCTGTTAAAAGATCCAGTCATTTCTACACAAGCGAGGGCCTTCAGTCAATGAAGACGCTCTCTTCAACATGCCAATGTAGCCAGCTGCTGTTTGACACCCCTGTATAACCTGAAGCTCCATTGTTCCATGGAAGGAGAAAGCACTCCAGATCATGATGGAACCTCCTCCACTGTGTCGTGTAAAAAATGTTTCCGGTGGGACATCCTTATCATGCCAGTAACGTTGGAAGCCATCTGGACCATCCCAATTAAATTTATCTCATCAGAAAACAAAACCTTCTTCCACTTTTCTACGTCCCATGTTTGGTGCTTCTCAGCAAAGTTTAACCGAGCTGTTTCGTGGTGTAGAAGGAGGCGTGGTCTTTGAAGACGTTTATGGTTTTTGAAGTCTTTCTCTCGTAGATGTCGTTACATTGTTCTTGAGCTGCATTTTGCGTCCGTAAGGGCCTTAACCTGGTTCGACGATCGGCTGGTGTCTTACCGGACAACCCGTCGAATTCTTCTGCTCAACGCCGGCGAAATTTTCTTGGGCCGACCACTTGAAATTCTCCTTCCGTATTCCTCAGAGTCTTTTAAGAAATTTGTAACAGTAGTTTTACTACACCCAATCTCACCAGTGATGTCACGTTGAGAGAGACCTTGCTTTTACAGCTCGACAATTCTGCCACGTTCAAACTCTGTCAACTTTTTAGCCTTTGCCATGTTTTTTACCCAATGTAACACAGGAGATGTCAGTGGAAGATGTTGACAAGGCTAATGCTTGAACACAAATGACTCAATTTTGTTACGTGTTTAGCGATTAATGCTTCGTTTCAGTATAGTCTTAATCTTTTGACCAGCTAGTTTTTAGGATAATTTCATAGTGTTCACATTTTCCCTATTAAATGTTAAAAACGTTTTTTATTTTTATTTTCCCTTTTCTTATTTTCATCTTTCGAAGCTCTACTTAAATAAGTGGTTGAGTCTAGCAGCGCAAAATGCATATTTTTTTCTTTATGCTCATTGGCCTTAAGGTTTCGGCCAGCAGTGTATAGTAAATTCACAACAAGGCAGGACTATCCATTAATGTTACTACCGTATATCTCTAGTACACAACTATATACAACTATCCATTAATACTATTACTGTATATCTAATACACAACTACATACACAATACTATCTATTTATTTTACCATCATATCCAATACACATATAGACAGTAGTATCCATTCATATTAATATTATATCGAATATACCTCTATGCACAACTACTCATTAATTTTACCACTGCTGAAGTTACATTACTCTGTTACTATATCACTATAGAAAAGTTACAAAGTACTATTATATCACTGTTATAATGTTATATTATATAACTATATCTCTGGTCTAATATTATACTATGCTACTATGTAACTATTGTGTTATTATTGTCTGTTCTTATGTATGTATGTATGGGCTGGATTTTGTACGTTAGGTGTCTGTGACTTGCAGGCTATAAATATCAACAATAAACAAACAGCATGCAGTCCACTTGTTTTAAAGTAATATAATAAAACAAATCGAACGTATGTATGAATGCCCGTTACACTATTGGTTATCTCAGTTGTATCCAAACTTTAAGTAATTGTCTTCATCTTCGTCAAGGGCCCCACAAATTGGTTCGGTTGTTTTAGAACACATTGAAAAAGACAACCTATTTTCCCTCTTCTCTGTTATAAAGATACAATCAGTAACTACTTCATTTTAGAAATCGTCACTGTATGCTCTGTGAGGTTAAACTCACCATAACGCAGTCTAACTTTTTCTAACTTAAGTTGATCTACACATTATAAACGTAGTTATATCCTGATCGGGGCTTAGAACTTTATATAAACTAATTTTACGCGAAATAATGATCAGTTAAAGAAACTGCAACAAATAGAAGGTTCTGTTAACATGGCGCAATAATACAAACGCCAATTTACAATAATTGAGCTAAACAGTGTATCATTCTTACACAGTTACGTAAACAAACATGCGATAAACTATCGAATTGTAAAATAGGTTTAAATCTTGTACTATAATAAAATTTTCTAAATCATAGCACTTACATTATACGTGAATATTCATGTATGTGTACCAATTATATTATATTACTGTATCGCTATGAAACCAATAAGTTGTATTAATATATCACTTGAATTACTACACCGTATTATTATATCACCATTATAATATTAAGCTATACTTCTGATCACTTTGGAAATATCACCATATTCTACTATACTCCTACACTGTACTCCTATATATCTTTACGTTAATAACTCATCAAGTCACCATATGATAGCGTGAAAGGTGATGTAAATACAGAGGGAATAGAGAGCTAGACCACAATAATTTAATATTACTTTGTTTGTTTTAAATATGTTCAAATTCTCAAATTAAATATAAAAACCAATGATCCAGAATCTCATTCGACAAAAAAACTGTACACACACATTTTCGTGTCTATTTCTCCTTTTATGATGTCCGTTTAATCCCATGTTTTAGATTTGTTAGTCTATATGTCCGAAAGTTGCGTATTACGTCAATAATGACACCATTGTAATATAGCGATAGAGTACACGAGAGAAAAGTAATTTAATGGATAACTTACCCGGCACGCTTACGTCCTTACGTCTTTCTGGAAAATTGAAAAAAAAAATGTAAATACATTCTGTTTTAACATCAGAGACACTTTCTTTAAACAACACTAAACACCAAATTTTGTTGTGAAAACATTAGAACGTATTATTTGCAGTTCTATTATGATTTAAATGACACTAGAGGTGTGTAGAATATAGGAAATTATGATTTAAATGACACTAGAGGTGTGTAGAATATAGGGAATTATGAGTTAAATGACACTAGAGGTGTGTAGAATATAGGGAATTATGATTTAAATGAAAATTTAGGGAAAGTACTAAAATATTTCAACGTATTTAGGATAAAAAATAACAGTTTATCGGAGCCAGAGTCCGATAACTTAGTGTTTAGAAGACATTACGTCAATACTACAACTCTTTTTCCAGTCGCACCAAATATACTCGCCCTTTCAACCGTGAGGGCGTTATAATATGCTGGTCAATCCCACTATTCCTTGGTAAAAGAGTAGCCCAACAGTTGGCGGTAGGTGGTGATCACTAGCTGCTTTCTCTAGTCTCATACTGCTAAATTAGGGACGGCTAGCGCAGATAACCCTTGTGTAACTTTGCTCGAAATTAAAAAAAACAAAACGTACAACTCTTTAGTTGGGCTAGTTGATGAGACACAAAAAGTACTTTAAACATGGTAAGTTACATTCCATAAATTGGAGGATCATTATAAGCCAATATATCTTTGATTCTGAATTCCGAGAAGAATAAATTAGATGGAATCATCTGCAATTGTTGTTATTTTGTAACAAATGTCAGACCGTTTTGCTTGTCATGTTCCGCTATCTTTCGACGTTCAAATTATCCATTTTACAAAAAATATCGTTTGCCAACAAAGTGTTTACATAAATAATTTAAATTCATCACATCTTTGGAGTTTCTTTGGAAACGACTTGGTGAAGAAACTCAGAGAGTGAACATCAAACTCTCGTTGATGTGAGATGATGAAAAATATGGAAAATAAACAACAGGAAAAAGTGAATTATACACTGCGTCTTTCCTGACATATTATTATATTTTACGATAAAACCAAGACTATAAAAATTATTCTGAAATATAAGCTTTACTCCAGTGTTGTAGATAAACCATCGACATTGTTAATGGTTAATAATTCCGTGTTTTCTAGGATTAGCTTTAGACCAAGAGAGAAAATTGCACCTACCAAAGATGTAAGGAACGTCTATCAAAAATTCATTCACGAACTGAGTAAAGTTCTTCGCAGTGCTCATCTTGATGAGTAACGATTCTGGAATCTGAAACACGAGAGTGCTGTGATCAATGTGTCACTTCACAATGAGATTCAAGTGCTGTAATCAATGTGTCACTTCACAGTGAGATTCAAGTGCGGTAATCAATATGTCGCTTCACAGTGAGATTCAAGTGCTGTAATCAATGTGTCACTTCACAGTGAGATTCAAGTGCTGTAATCAATGTGTCACTTCACAGTGAGATTCCAGTGCTGGAAGCAATGTGTCACTTCACAGTGAGATTCAAGTGCTGTAATCAATGTGTCACTTCACAGTGAGATTCAAGTGTTGTGATCAATGTGTCACTTCACAGTGAGATTGAAGTGCTGTGATCAATGTGTCACTTCACAGTGAGATTCAAGTGCTGTGATCAATGTGTCACTTCACAGTGAGATTCAAGTGTTGTGATCAATGTGTCACTTCACAGTGAGATTGAAGTGCTGTGATCAATGTGTCACTTCACAGTGAGATTCAAGTGCTGTGATCAATGTGTCACTTCACAGTAAGATTCAAGTGCTCTAATCAATGTGTCACTTCACAGTGAGATTCAAGTGCTCTAATCAATGTGTCACTTCACAGTGAGATTCAAGTGCTGTGATCAATGTGTCACTTCACAGTGAGATTCAAGTGCTGTAATCAATGTGTCACTTCACAGTGAGATTCAAGTGCTGTAATTAATGTGTCACTTCACAGTGAGATTCAAGTGCTGTGATCAATGTGTCACGTCACACAGTGTCCTGGATTAAATAGTGCTAATCAACAAAATAAGGTTTAACTTAGCTGAAGAGAATATTGCAGGTATTTTAATTAACAAAATAAAGCTAGGTTTGGTTAATGTACAGTTTGCAGCTATTTTAATTAACAGGATAAATCTAGGCTTAGCCAAGGTAAAATTTGCGGCTATTTTAACTAAAAGAATGTGGTTAGGCTTGATTAATGTGCAATTTGTAGTTATTTTAATCAACAGAATATGACTGGGTTTAGATAATGTACAACTTACAGCTGTTTTACTCAATAGAATAAGACTAGTCTTAGCTAACATGTGACTTACAGATATTTTAATCATGCTGTTGGCCACACACGATTCCCAGACACTTTCGTTATAATTAGCTTTTGCGTATGGCCGCGACGTCTGTCTATACATTACGTCTTGAAAAAGTTTTATAACTAAAAGTAATTTAAATGAATTTGATTCATTTCCGCCCTCTGTCTGTGTCTCACTGATCGCTCTCTTTCGTTAGCAGTTCTAAATCATGCTTTCATTATTTGTTATTTAACATAAAGCCACACAATGAGCTATCTGTGCTTTGGAACCAGATATTTTATTGTCACAAAATTCCATATGTACTGCTGATTCACCACAAGTCTACACCATGGATTATGTTTGTTTGTTTGAATCGGGTGTCAAAACCTGGTTTCTAGCGGTTTAACTCCGCAGACATACAGCTTTGCCACTGGTGGGGGGGGGGAGAGGTACCCCATGGATACTACACGAAGATTTCTTCTGAATGTAAATCGTTAATTATTTGCAAGATTAAATTTAACGTTTTGTTAACAGTGTATTTATCAAAGTTCAATATTCAGTTGAAGTTAATGGATCTGTCCTACAACTGTTCATTAATTTAACTACATAACATCTGTTTTATTAGTCAAGGAGGTCTAATGGTTAGTATAATTATTCAACTTTTCTGAGGATTGCTGTGAAAATATGTTTCCCACGTTGGGAGTTTTGTTCATGTCCAACTATTCTTTTAGTTGAATACGAGTTGCCTGTGTATACTCTTAATCAGTCATCCCTCTCTCGTGTGTCAATTCCTAACTTGTGACAGATAAATGTAATTAACTATTTGCGCAAAACTTTTAATAAAAAAGAAACAAACAACAAACGTATTTTATTTGCTGACAGTGTAAATATAAGTTACTTCACATAAACACAGTTGTTTAGCAGGTTTCATAACACACCCAACAAATAACACAAACCACCATGAAGAGTGACGTCAGTACCACTAATTCTTACTGATGGAGATACCTGTGTATTGTGTGTTAAAAATGAATAACCTTACCCGATTTTTGTTTGGACATTAAGTGTTGTAACAAGGAAAAAACACAGCAGCCGTTAGTGAAGATAATACAAAGTTGTAAAGGAAGATAAAAACTGGAACTAAAAAAAGTGACGAGAGGTTAAATGATTTATGTCTTACGATAGTACGTTTTGCTAGGGGAGCTAATTTCTCTTTTATTAATGGTAAGTTACTTACTTTGTGTAAGCACGTTGCAGGTTTAAAAGTAGGAAGCTTCATAATTAACTTCAGTAATCTCTTCTGTTGCATTTGACAATCTCTATAGGATTTATCAAGCATGTTGTATGTAATTTGACAGCTGTAAATTCTTAAGGCTTGTTCCATTCGTATTATTCGTGTTTACCTGTAGTGAGTTATATATTGTTAACAAGTAACACTACCCGTCCCCAGTGAAGGGAAAGGCTTAAGTTAATCTATCAATTTAAATTATTTCACGTACTTTAAAGTGGTTAATTACGTCACAGTCTTGGTTTCACTCATAGTTAGGGCTACTTGTATTGTCCACTGTGAAAAGTAATTTCAATCATGTCAGGAACCACTAGACAATAACATACGACACATTTTTATCAAGTTACGTCACACTTTGAAATGTGAATGATAATGTGATTATTTCCTAACAATTTATGTGGCTTATGAAACTAAATTTGACATCAACATTGTTCATGCCTGTTCTTCTCTTATGCCAAAAGTGAATGTTGAGCTTTGTCGAAGTGCACGGCTTTTCAAACTGGAGATAGACACCACGGTTCACAATAAATATAAGATTCGTTTGTTGATAGATGAGTGGGTGTTACTGATATGTCCTACTCATATGAGTATTCTATTAAATGTGACATCAAGAAACTTGACAAAGGCTCAGAGATACATTTCTGAGGAAAACAAAACAGTATTAGTTATATTATCAAAGTCACGTGACAGACGCAAATGCTGTACTGCGCAGGTTAAGTTCGAGTTAAACCGGAAATTGGTCGGTTTTTATTTCCGGTTCCCATTTTTCTGTTACAAGTCTCACATTAAAAACAAGACACATCTGTTACTTGTAGTTCACCATTAAGTTTGTTATTTATATACTGCTAGAAACGTTTTGTTCTCGTACGAAAACAGTATGTATGTATTTCTGGTTCATTTTTACATACCATTTGTTCAACACGGAGGTACAAATAAGTTCCGAATAGAGGGTGTGAATTAGAGGGCGAGAAACTTGCACATTTGAATATTAAACTTACTAAGGAATTTACAATACAGTTGTTAGGATTGCGTGCTTTTTGTTACTATACAGATACACGATATTACCTCCCAATAACAGCTGACGTCATGACATACAGGGACCTTGTTGTGCCGAAAAGGAACAGGTTTCTTTTGTTATTTTCCATTTCTCCAATTTTTCTTCCGTTTGGCAGCGTATTCTCGAGGTGTATCGTTTGTAGATCACACTTCCTGTGTTTCATCATTCTTCGTAACTTATACCAGAGAAAACGAACACTTGTTGTTAAATGAAAGTGTTTCGAGGCGCATAATCCAAATAGAATGAAATATTATCCTACAGATCGTGTTGAAACTGTAAGGGCCCCGTTTGAGAAACTGGTTGGTTTATGAGCAAAAATCCTAAAGACTATAAGTGTAAGTTTGAAGATTAATTGTTGTTCAGTATCTGATAGAGAAGATATAGATTGCATACGAGTGGTATCATATCTGTTACAGGAGATATTGATTACATATGAGTGGTATCGTATGTGATACAGGAAATATAGATTATATACGAGTGGTATCATATCTGTTACAGGAGATATAGCTTACAAACGAGTGGTATCGTATCTGTTGCAGGAGATATAGATTATATATGAGTGGTATCGTATGTGATACAGGAGATATAGATTACATACGAGTGGTATAGTATCTGGTACAGGAGATATAGATTGATATACATTACATACGAGTGGTATGGTATTTTAGAAAACGCAGTTTCAGAAGGTTGGTACTGTGTCTGTTACAGGAAAAAATTACATAGACTAGTATGTACGTAGTATGGAACCAATATCTATATGAACGGTATTATTCTTAACATATTCCCAGATACCGCCTCAACTATCGTGACTTTGAGATACCAGGTCTGGACTACACTGAGATATAGATATTAAGTTTGAACTACTTTGATACCTAGATAACTGGACTGAGCTATCCTTATATTTATTAATATCTGCGTAATGTGTCAAAGCATCATTAAAATTCACTCCCTCTTTAGAAATAAACTGTCGCCAGGAAGGTGGTGGGAAAGTCACTGTCTGTTACAGTTTTCACACTTTCCAAGGAAGGTGGTGGGAGAGTCACTGTCCATTACAGTTTTCACACTTTCCAACATACAACCATAAATAGATATAAAACTATACCATGAAGCTGCTTACCTTTAAACCGTTAAATGTTGATGGATTTCCGGATATGTCAACTGAATCTGGAAACAAAATGGCGTCGTCGTCGCATGCGCAAGCGTTGATGAAGGTGGTGATAAACAAAGTTATGAGATACATGGATGTTCTGCAGCAGACTAGGTGTGTATGGGTCTCCGTTTATCAGAAATCGCGATTTTGCTGTATAAACGCGTCCTTTTTAATACTTAAACAGATAGCGTCAGGGGCTGGAGGTTGTATCTATTCAGCTTCTAATCCTCGAATGGGTGTCTTGTCTTTCCCGAAAACGACTAACCGAAGGCTGTCTCATTTATATACATATATAATATGCACCTGTTCTACTGGTCCACGTGCTCCTTGAATCGTTCTAGAAGTGAATTACGTCACTTTTAGCACGAAAATTGTGCCTTTAAAAGTGTCGCGCTTGCCATATAACTTGTAGAATGAAAAATATAGTTCTTCGAACGTTTCAAAGATGAAAAGCATGGTGTAAACCGCGTGGGAAGAGGAAATACATGATTAATTATTTTGCAACTTTTTCCCATCTGGATGTATTTACACGTAATTAATAATACTATTGGCTTACTATGTTGTAGAGTCTGTCGTATGTTCTCCTAACTTCAGTCAATAAAACTGAGATTGGTATGATATGTCGCCTAACTTGTTGTTCATGTTCCCAATTTGACCCTACAAGATCGGTGTTAGTTTTCTAACACATCTGATAGGTCGACCTGTTTTGGTATAATATGTTATACAACCTGTGATTTTCTAATTAAAAATGTAATTAAAAGGTAATTCACGTAATTCTATTATTCTATTGTCGCTTGAGAACCTTCCTTCATACTTCAAGGTCTTTATTATAAATTATTTTCGCTCTTCAATTCTTTCTCTTTTACGATACCAAAAATAGTTTTGCTCAAGTACCTACTTTCATGAGAGGTAGGACAGGTTGGACATGACGTGATTCTATTTAGATAAGTTTGAATATATTTTTAGTACCCGTTACTTATTGTTGACCATTGTTCCTAGGTGTTACGAGTAGCTATTTTAATGTTCATTACTTATTGTTGACCATTGTTCCTAGGTGTTACGAGTAGCTATTTTAATTTTTAATGAATCTAAACTAAGAATGTGAGAATGCAAACGTGTTGTTTTTATTCTTTTATAAATTAGAATGTGTGATACGTACAACAATGTATGTTTTACAGAATCCATAATAACAGAGCCAACAACACAGACTCACAACAACAGATACAAAATCCAGCTGCTAAAACTTGCAAAAAAAGTGTAAGTTAAAGTCTGAAAGTGTTAAGAAAAGGTGTTCTCAAAAATTTGACCTAGAAATAAAAAAGACGACATATTGTGCATTTTGTACGTTATGTTTCGTAAGTGTAAACGTTAACATAAAGAGAGAAACCACAACGAAAAATAGTAAAAATACATGTTACAATCTAGTTAAATAAGAGATTTCAGCGCTATTTGTTTATTGTAAGGTGTAAAGCTACACAATGGACTATCTGTCTTGCGCCCACCAGAGATATCGAAAATGAATTTATTTTCTTATAGCATCGAGTGAGCCCAGTTTGTGCCAGAAATGGCTGTCTTTGTTCAAGGACAATTTCAAAGGAAACAAAACCACAGTAGATATATTTAAACGGAGCCACATCCGTCAAATTTCCCTATCAAGGACACTTCCAGGATGTGACTAAAACAATTTTTAAAACTGTTATCATTTTAAATTCTAATTATTAAATTTCATTTCGAACCCAAAGTTATGATGTTTCACTTGAATCTTCAACAGAAGGAAGTGCGAATTTATAATGGGTGGTGGTGATGCTTCTAATCACTTCGTCATCTTTACAGTGTTGTCCGTCCGTACGTCACAAGGTGACTCAACCAGTTTGAATAATATCGCATGACGAAACTCGGGACAACCCGAGAATAGACTCGAAATGGATAACGAATAAAACGAACGGTTCGAAATAGTGGAAGACAACCTACACCCCATTCATGGTATGAATTATATTATGACCGGCATTAGCAGATTTCTATACTGGTACATATGTGTAATAGAGGTTGTCCTGAGTGTGAAAATATAAAAATTTATATTTTTATAATGTTGTAAAACACTGGACTCACTTGGAAGTACAAACTATGACGTACGACTATATTATCGAGAATAATATAATATAATGGTTTTGAACAACATAGAACCCACTGGTCCACCTTGGCTGTCCCAACCTATAAACTATAACTATTTTTTGAATTAATTTTAAAGGCATTGGCATAGTTATCTTGACTTCTCTTAAACTCATTTAAATTAACTGCCTCCAAAATATCCAAAGATAACTCATTCCAATAGTCAACCAACCTACTAGAAAAATAAAACTGTCAGCTAAAAAATGACTCCTACCCTGCCAAAACTTATGTTTGTGTTTCTTCTTCTACTATTGTCACTGTTAAGTATGAAAATTCAATGATGGATCATGTTTATCAATTCCTTTTAAAATCTTGCATACCTTAATCATATTTCCTCTAACTTTCCTTTTTTCAGGAGAAAATGATTTGAGAGATTTCAACCTCTTAGTCCCAGAAAACATTCTAGTAACCCTTTCCAATAATTCAATGACCTTCCTAAGGTATGAAGCCCAAGACTAAACACAACATGCCAAATGTTGCTTAATCAGTGACATATGTAAAGAAATTATAACCTCTTTAGACTTGTATTCAATATTTCTGTAGACACAACATAAAATTCTAATTGTCCTGCCACTAGCAACATCACACTGCTTGGACGACTTTAGAGACTGATCAACCATCACACCAATGACCTTTTCTTTCATAACATTGTTAAGGTTATTACTATACAAATTATACTAATAATTCAAATTATGATAATTTAGATGTACTACCATGCAGTTATTATAGTTAAAACCCATTTGCCATTTATTTTCCCAACTCACTAAATGATCTAAATCATTTTGTAAATCAGCAGCATCCTCTTCACAGCTAGCAACACCCAAGACCTTAATACCATCAGTAAATTTAAATATTATTTAACATTCTTTCGTGTGTGCCACTGATATAAGTAAAAAAAAGGACAAAGATCCTAAGATTGAGTTTTGAGGTACTCCGGTTGTTGCATTAGTCCAGTTTGACTGAACTCTATTTGTAACAACCCTCTGCTTTCTTCCATCCAGCCACTCTTCTACATAAATTGTTAATGTTTTATATTTTAAATGTTTATATTTTAAGCCATACTTTCACACACATCTTTATGATGTATTAATTTCCTGTTTCACCAACTTTGTTGATGTTCTATAATCTTCAAAATCTCTCATTCTAGTAGCCAATTTAAATTTCTTACATATCTGGTACGTTTCTTTAATTTTATCTTTTAAACTATTTGCGAGCCAACTTGTTATTTTTTACTTTCAAGTGTTTTTTTATAAGGGATATGTTTAGCCTGAATATTTAAAAAAATTGCAAATCTAATCACTTTCTCCAAATATCTCAGCTGCTGCTCAGTTTACAACAGGTAATTCTTGTCGTATCCATTCAAAATTTACTTTGTTTAATTTGTAACCAAGGTATTATTCCTTATCTTCGTATGCAGCAAGATATTGAAACTGATTGAGCAGACGTTCTTCAATTTTCACCCAATCATTTCTATATTTAAAGTTAACAATAAATCCAAAATAGAGTTGTTTGTAGAAGGTTCCTTGACAAATCAGTTAACAAAGCCATCTTGAATAGTTTTCAGAAACCTTTTTCCGTCACAGTTTGACTCTAGCATTTCATAATCTATCTGCCTGAAAGTAAAATCACCCATAATTATGATTTTATTGACAGCTGGAATCTTAATATTATTGTAAGTTTTATCCCTAATTTTATCAACGTCATTTTGTGGTCTGTAACAAATTACTACTAAAAGCTTTTTCCCTTTATATTCACTAATAGAAACTCAAGCAGATTCATCTCCCTGTTGTTACCTCAGATATCCTCAACTTCAACAGGATGTAACTCACATTTCACATTTCTCCTCTCTTTAGTAAGCTATCCTTATTAAACAGTCTGTAATAATGTATTTCAAAGAAATTTCGTCAAAATCATTTATATTTAAGTTTGTTTCAGTGATTCCCATCATATCAAAATCCTCCATTCCCAGCACTATAGCAGTAACAATTAAGCCTACCCTTATGACTACAGAAATACTCATTTCCCAAGCTAAACTTTTTATGACTGTTATTATTATTTTTATTAAGTTTATTCTCGTCCTGACCATTATCTACTCCAAGTTTAAAACTTCTCTTACAGCTGAATTAATAGTCCTAGCAAACAAGCCAACCTCTATATTATTTAAATCAAACCATCAATTCTAGAAAGTTCCTTTCTTTCATTGCACTAATCTTACATGTCCAACCAGTAATCTGCTCATCGTTAAATACTAACCTAAGCCTAGCGTTTAGTTCCAGTAAGGTACTAATAGCTGCTTTTCAACAGTTTTTCTGAGCAGTATCCCTGTCACAGTTAAATTATGGTATCATGTCGTCCAGAAATAAACGTCGGAATTATTAAGATGACATTTAGAAACTGATTAATGAGTTGGTTTAATCCAGCCTTTGTCGCTTGCAAGATGTCTTAATTGTCTGCTGTTTCAACTCTACTCAGAGTAAGTTTCGTAATCCCCAAGACAGCATGGACAAGAAGGACTTTCGTCTGATATTTCACTACTACTTCAAACTTGGACGAAAAGTTACCGAAACCACAAGGAACATCAGCCAGGCATTCGGCCATGGATCTATTACTGAGCATACAGTTAAACATTAGTTCCAAAGGATTTAACACAGAGAAGTATGGAAGGAAGCCATACTTAGATGAAACCACATTAAGGGAAGCAGTTGAGACAGACCCTCGTACAACAGTATGTGAGCTTGCAGAAAAATTAAGCATAAGCAAATCATGCATTGCCAACCACCTGAGTGCGATTGGAAAGATGAAGAAGTTGGATAAGTTGGTTCCACGTGAGTTGACTGAAGATCAACAAAATCGGCGTTATGAGACCTGTCAATGATGACGCTCCAAAAATTGAATGAATTGGGAATCAAGGTTCTGCCTCATCCATCTTATGTTCCAGACCTTTTCCCAATATATTTTTATTTTTTCAAGCACTTTGACGACTTTTGAATAATAAACGCTTTCAATACCAGGCAGCTGTAGAAGAAGCTTTCAGAGAGCTCACTGACCATAGAAACTCTGATTTCTACAGCAACGGCATAAACAGCATCATTACATGTTGGGAAAAGTGTTTTAAAGTAAATGATACTTACTTTGATTAAATCATGTTTTACAACACTTGTTTATACTTTTCTCAACTTCGCAGTTCAAAAATTACATTTATTTTTAGACAACCTAAGACTTTTCTTTAAATGCCTTTACCAACCCTTTGCACTTATTAATTAGCTCCTATGACTACCATTACATATAACATTAGTCCTTACATGCACCACAAAAGCTGCATCTCTATTAGTCTCGTTTATTATATCTCGTACTCTGTCAGTTATATCCTCTACTTGTGCCCCTAGGTGGCATAATCTAATTCTTGTCTCCCTATTCACTCAGAGACTATCCTATCCCCATGCGTTATAAAATAATCACCTATAACTACAACCTCTTTAAATTTATCATTCACGTCTTTCCCTTTGTTTTCCTTCGCTCCGATAATTCCTCGTCTCCAGCAACGAAAGGCTGATATATTTGTTCAATAGAACATGTTCCTTACAATTAAATCCACTACCTTTAGTTTTAACACTAGTCTTCCTAACGTCATTGTTACCTTATGTATCCCTACCTTTAGTTTTAACACTACTCTTCCTAACGTCATTGTTACCTTATGTATCACTACCTTTAGTTTTAACACTACTCTTCCTAACGTCATTGTTACTTTATGTATCACTACCTTTAGTTTTAACACTAGTCTACCTAACGTCATTGTTACCTTATGTATCACTACCTTTAGTTTTAACACTAGTCTTCCTAACGTCATTGTTACCTTATGTATCACTACTTTTAGTTTAAACACTACTCTTCCTAACGTCATTGTTACCTTCATGAATGTAAAAGTTTAAACTCCTGTTTAATTCCTTCTGCCTATTCCAACAGACTACACTTTATCTGTTGCAGCTACTTTAATTATGACTTCAACTTTTCTTCCAACCTATACATACAAATTACTCGTCTTTAATACCAGCTTTCTTAAAAGAACACGCCAGTCCCGAGTTCCCAAATAAAAGCCACTTATTGCACCCATCACACCTAAAAAACTGTGAACACCTATTTCATACACTAGTTTTAAAGATTGTATTTACGCTTGTTGCCTGGAAATAAATATTCAGTTATACCAAACAAATACCAATAGTCTATTGTTAACACTTACTTATAAGCCCAACGTTTAAACATCAATTATTTTACTTTTTATCACTAGCTTGTCGTAACACTATAATAATAAACTTTATCTTTAATTATATAAAACTTTGAAACATAACGTCATTAGAAGTGACAATAACTAGTCTTTGGTGTATACTTGATTTATATTATATTCCACCTATAACAATATTCAAACTAGTGGGTCTGAGTTCAAATAAACACATTAATCTTCAAAACACAATGAATAAGTCTTTATATTGTATTTATATTGAAAAAATGTATTAAACCTGATTTAAGATTTGCCAGTAATTTGAATTATAGCTAAACCCAAAGTACCCTTGCACTTACTAAGCCTACTATAACACTGTAATTCTTATTTTTATCGAACACAAGTTACTTTGAATTATAATATTAATATTAAATAATTTTCAAAAATATACAAGAACTTAATCTTTCAACATCTTATCTTTTCTAAAATTTCTAGAAAGCTAGGTATATATATAAAAAAAGGTTGAACTAACACGTACTTGAAGACTCTACCAGTGCCAAACTTGATTTGGTTAATTGGAGATCTTCAGTTCTAGTAAGGAAAGGCTTATAAGCACCCTCTATAAACATTTTATTGCATATCGTACAAATAAATCAGTGATCTAGGTTCTTTTCCACACCATCTTTGACAGAGTAAGCGTTTGTAGTGTAAGTGATGGGATTTGGAATAAAACGTTTCTCAAAGATTTCTCCAGTTTTTGACTAACTGAGCTGGAATTGTTTGAAAGTATGTTTCAGATCTGTTACTGATATACGGAATAATAAATGTCGCCTTTTTGTGAGGTTTAGGCCTAAACATTTGTGAACTGCTCATGTTAGCCAATCTGAAAAACAAACGTTGGTGACATTTAGTGTCGAAATTGGAGGATGTTTGTTTTTACTGAAAGGATATCTCATATTCTCGTAATGTCCCTCTTATGATAAAGTTCGGATAGGGAGGTGAAAACTAAAAATAAGGGCTTTTTGCAAGGTTATTATAAGTTTAACTTTAAACTTTTGTAGTTAGTGTTTCTTTTCCCTAGTATTCAATGCGAGTTTAACATCCAAAAATGTATTTAGCCTCGCAACACTTCTTGTAAACACCAGTAATGCCATCTATACACCACATTTGTGAAAGTAGATTTTTTAAATTTGCTGATATCTGTTTCCTATTGGAATCCTTCACATATGTCATGTATGTAGCGAAAATAACAGTTACCCTAGTGTATATAACTGTAACCCTAGAGCATATAACTGTTACCCAAGTGTATATAACTGTAACCCTAGTGTATGTAACTGTTACCCTAGTGTATATAACTGTAACCCTAGAGTATATAACTATTACCCTAGCATATATAACTGTAACCCTAGAGTATATAAATGTTGTCATAGTATACATAACTGTAAATAACTCTTACCCTGGTGTATATAATTGTAACCATTGTGTGTATAACTGTAATCCTAGAGTATAACTGTAATCCTAGAGTATAAAACTTTGACCCTATTGTACATAACTGTAATCTTCCACCAGCTCGACGACAATTCAACAGAATTACACTAAAATCGAGTTTCGAATCCCATAGTGGCCAGAATACAGATTGTGCAGCATTACGCTTAACAACCATGAGACCAGACCAGATCAGTCGAAACATCAACCATAAGATCAGACCAGAGCAGGCTATACGTCAACCATGATATTAGACCAGAGCAGTCTATACATCAACCATCAGACCAGACTAGAGCACGCTATACGTTAAACCAGACCAGAGCAGGCTATAACAGTAAAACAGATATTTTGAATATGAAACTTGTAGATCTTATTGTAATGATCGACAGATAAAATATACACTGATGGTCAAATTCTTAAGGCCAGTGAACACAAAGAAAAAATATGCATTTTGCGTTGTTAGACTCAGCTACTTATTTGAGTAGAGCTTCGAAAGATGAAAATAAGAAAAGGGAAAATAAAAATATTTTTTTTAGCATTTAATAGGGAAAATGTGAACACTATGAAATTAGCCTAATTAGTAAGTGTAGTGTACACTGTTACAAGAAGAGTAATCTTGTGGAGTAATTGTAGTGTACACTGTTATATGAAGATTAATCTTGTGGAGTAAATGTAGTGTACACTGTTATATGAAGATTAATCTTGTGGAGTAAATGTAGTGTACACTGTTATATGAAGATTAATCTTGTGGAGTAAATGTAGTGTACACTGTTACATGAAGATTAATCTTGTGGAGTAAATGTAGTGTACAGTGTTATATGAAGATTAATCTTGTGGAGTAAATGTAGTGTACACTGTTACATGAAGATTAATCTTGTGGAGTAAATGTAGTGTACAGTGTTATATGAAGATTAATCTTGTGGAGTAAATGTAGTGTACACTGTTACATGAAGATTAATCTTGTGGAGTAAATGTAGTGTACAGTGTTATATGAAGATTAATCTTGTGGAGTAAATGTAGTGTACACTGTTATATGAAGATTAATCTTGTGGAGTAAATGTAGTGTACACTGTTATATGAAGATTAATCTTGTGGAGTAAATGTAGTGTACAGTGTTATATGAAGATTAATCTTGTGGAGTAAATGTAGTGTACACTGTTATATGAAGATTAATCTTGTGGAGTAAATGTAGTGTACACTGTTATATGAAGATTAATCTTGTGGAGTAAATGTAGTGTACACTGTTACATGAAGATTAATCTTGTGGAGTAAATGTAGTGTACACTGTTATATGAAGATTAATCTTGTGGAGTAAATGTAGTGTACACTGTTATATGAAGATTAATCTTGTGGAGTAAATGTAGTGTACACTGTTACATGAAGATTAATCTTGTGGAGTAAATGTAGTGTACAGTGTTATATGAAGATTAATCTTGTGGAGTAAATGTAGTGTACACTGTTATATGAAGATTAATCTTGTGGAGTAAATGTAGTGTACACTGTTATATGAAGATTAATCTTGTGGAGTAAATGTAGTGTACACTGTTACATGAAGATTAATCTTGTGGAGTAAATGTAGTGTACACTGTTATATGAAGATTAATCTTGTGGAGTAAATGTAGTGTACACTGTTATATGAAGATTAATCTTGTGGAGTAAATGTAGTGTACACTGTTACATGAAGGTTAATCTTGTGGAGTAAGTTTAGTGTATACTGAAACATGAGGATATATCTTAAGGAGTAACAAATCGTGTGGAGTAAGTATGGTCAAAATCGCACTAAATATGAACATTACAGTTTATCTGTAACACAGTTAAACTATAGTACTGTGATAATACAGTTAAGCTACAGTACTGTGTTCATACAGTGAAACTGTAGTTCTGTGTTCATACAGTGAAACTATAGTACTGTGATAATACAGTTAAGCTACAGTACTGTGATAATACAGTTAAACTATAGTACTGTGATAATACAGTTAAGCTACAGTACTGTGTTCATACAGTGAAACTATAGTACTGTGATAATACAGTTAAGCTACAGTACTGTGATAATACAGTTAAACTATAGTACTGTGATAATACAGTTAAGCTACAGTACTGTGTTCATACAGTGAAACTATAGTACTGTGATAATACAGTTAAGCTACAGTACTGTGTTCATACAGTGAAACTGTAGTTCTGTGTTCATACAGTTAAACTATAGTACTGTGATAATACAGTTAAGCTACAGTACTGTGATAATACAGTTAAGCTACAGTACTGTGTTCATACAGTTAAACTGCAGTACTGTGTTCATACAGTGAAACTGCAGTACTGTGTTCATACAGTGAAACTGCAGTTCTGTGTTCATACAGTTAAACTGCAGTACTGTGTTAATACAGTTAAAATATTGTGTTAAAGTTCAGCAAACAGCTAATATTTTGTGTGTCCCCATTTTACTTTAATAACTGTAGACAGTTTTTAATGCATCGTCTCAATATATTTAATCAAATTGTTCTGTGGAATTGTTGTTTCATTGTAGACAGTTTTTAATGCATCGTCTCCATGTATTTAATCAAATTGTTCTGTGGAATTGTTGTCCCATTGTTTTTTTGAAAGTAAATTTTGATTTATCAAGTCTTGATATATGAAATCACAGATCTATTGAACTGGGCTAAGATCGGGTCACTACGGGGTCATTGCATTATTTGAATGTCTCCAGAAGCTTCTTTCTTAGCAAAGTAATTTTGTGTAGGTTTTATGATTGTCTGTGGTCATTATATTTTTGGTAGTAGAATCCTTTATCAAATCACTGGGTATACCGTGACGGACCAGTATCTGATGTAACTTGTACAGGTTCATTATTCCATCTGTTTTACAAGTATTTCCTTTAAACCATCATCACACTGTCTCCCCCATACTTCATGGTAGGTGTTATTCATCGAGGTGAGTATCTTTCACCTTTCTTTCGTCGAACGTATAACCTACGCTTTGAACCAATTATTTGAATATTTATCTGTCCATAACACCCTCTTACAATAATCAACAGTCCAGTTGTTGTACGTTTTAGCAACTTCCAGTTTCTTAACAATATTTGGAGATCGAAGTAAAGGCTTGTTTAACTGTTACACGACTAAATATTCCATTCTAGGTGAGACTTATTGACACAGTGTATATTGGCAATTTTTTGTCATTTGTTACATGATTGTTTATCTCATGCTTGAGATCAGTAGCAGTTTTCCTTCTGTCCTCAAGGCTGCAAAAACAAAGATACTTAACATTAGTATCATTGAGTTTAGGTGTTCTGTTTTTTCCTTTCTTATTTTCTAATCTATCTCATGTTCTAGGCTGTACTTGTCAGTTTTTAGGGAGCATTTCAAGTCTGCAACGATTTGTCGGAGAGTTCAACCAGCATCACGTAAACCTTTGATACAAACTCTCTGCTCTACTGATCACGTAAACCTTTCATACAAACTCTCTGCTCTACTGACAATTTTCTATACCTTTTGGACTTCGACATGACAATAAAACTTAATATATAATATTAAACACTTTTGTTTAACAAGGTTTATTCATGGAGTACTAGTAACTTGATTTCTTCTTGTATATACTGGTACCATACGCCATCTTTATGCTACCTTCTTTCTACATAGTTAACACAATGCATGGGGTAACATGACCTAAATTTGATCACTATGTTCATTCAACCAGAACTCTTATGACATATCCTTGGTACAAGTATATGGAAATCTCAAAGAATGGCAACCATATTCACCTTGACTCATTAAGCTGTCAACAATGTTCAATGAAGCATTGTTACAGTGTTGAAATTTACATTCTCTAATGGCATGGAACAATTAGCCTCGTCAAATGGAAAGAATAACAAAATATACTCTTGTCCTAAGACTTCTGCACGGTAATGTAGTTCCATTTAAGTCAGGCCTTTGAAAGCTTATGCATTAAGAGTTTTTGTTTTGTTTTTTATACGTTGACTTCTCTCCTAATTTCCATCGGACAAGATCTTAAAAGTTGGTGAATCCCCATGATAACTTGAATATCATAGTCTTTCATACCAGATTTGTTTTAAAGTTAAACACGTTTTTTTCAGCCATCTAGTGACAGGTTTAATATACGTAGAGCTGAACTAGTACATTTAAGGACTTTTGACGTCTCAGCCTGAAATCTCATAACGCTAAAAATCGGTTTTCAACATCATTGGTAAGGAATATGTAGACAGTCCATTGTGGAGCGTTGCGCTTAACAACAAACAAAAGACATTTAAATTCATAAACAAGTTTCGGTAATGTTAGGGACAGTATTCTTTTATTGAATCACAATAAGTTTTATCAGTTTAAAATATGATGTAAAATCACTCATGTTCTATTTATGAATAAGTTCAAGGAAAATAACTGCGTCGTTGTTTCTTTATTAACATCACGTGTTTTTCCATGTGTGGTGATGCAATTGACGTTGGCAAAAGACAGCACGTGGTTCGCCGCCTCCAGCTTCCTCTGAGCTGTCTGGTATGATGTTATTAATAAAATTTATTAGAAAAAAACATTTTTTTCCTAAGAAAATGTTTACGTTATTCAGTTGTTCGTGATTTCTTTATCACCAATTCTTTACTTGGACAGTAGTGGAATAAGTAAAACATAAAATAAAACTATTAAAGTGAACATTTTGTTTACATGTTTGTTTTTTGAATTTCGCGCAAAGCTACACGAGAGCTATCTGCGCTACCCGTCCCTAATTTAGCAGTGTAAGACCAGGGGAAAGGCAGCTAGTTATAACCACCCATAGCCAATTCGTGGGCCATTCTTTTACTAACGAATAGTGGGATTGACTGTAAAATTATAATGCTCCCACGGCTGAAAGGGGGAGCATGTCTGGTGTGACGGAGATTCGAACCTGCGAGTCGTTCGTCTTAACCACCTAGTCATGCAGGGACGTCAAATAAAGTAACTGAAAGTTAAAATACATGGAAATTTATATAAAAAAGAACTGTATATGGAAGGTTATATGTAGAGGTACTGGGTATCTGAAAGTTATATGTAGAAGTAATTAATGTGTTGACCAGGACTGTAATTAAATCCACTACTGACGTATGTATGTAGTTACTGTTGATTTACGTACTTAATATAAGTATTTGTTTTGTACAGCTATACACTCAGCTATTTCCGCCGCCTTTGACACGTAGAATCAAATACCGGATTTTAAACCTAAGCCTCACATCAATGTTTGTATATGGGTAATTTCCTGGTTTCCTTCGATTATTCATTTGTTTCCAATGACACTAGGTACAAGAGATATCTTCACCTTGGTAAGTCTAGATAAATAATCTCACAGCATTTCCAGGAAATAAGTGGATGAATATTATTTAATAAAAGGTTATTAAACACGGTTTGTAAATCTGTGTCAAAATAGATACACATGTGATAGAAACATGTCATATATATATATTTCTTTCAGAAGAAGCATTGTGATATACGATTAACAAAACAAACCTCAACCATTGCCCAATGTTCAGGCCATCAGTTGAAATTGTGGGTGATGCTGTTTATAGTCTATTCTAATACAGCACTCACGACCGAACCCAACGACAAATGAACGACATAACATGGCACCGAGCATCACGTGTCATTGCTTGCACCTTCTGTTATTGTGCTGGTTCCAAGTCCATGTACCTTGATCTATCTTTTCCAATGCCTCTTTTAAGCATCGTCCCACTATTCAGACACCTCAAGAAATACCCTGTAGAGTGGTTTACAGAATCCTCGATGTCGTATTTCCACTGCATCACAACTCCAGCTTTTAACATAATACTCCCAAGAAGGTATCCATACCTGAGTGACTTGCTCTTACACAGTAAGTTTAAATGTTAACACCATATTTCATTCTTAGCTATATTTCACTATATGCACTCATTGCCCTATTATCATAGTCATAGGACGAAACGCTAATTGTGATGTTGAAACATAGTAGCTCCCTTTAACACCAGACAACTTCATAACTTGATAACTTTAATCTTTCTCAGAATCGTTCCTTCTTTCAGACTCGATGCTTTCATATTCTCTATCAATTACATATTTCTCTGTGTCCTCACAAGCCATAAAAGTGTACTGTTTTATAACATTAAATACTTCATTATACCTCCATATGTACCTGTCTCTGCCTACATCTTCCAGAGCTCCCGTAGAAGAATATTCTGGACACTTCTCAACCATTCTTACTTTTCACCTCACTAAATTAATTGGACTAGCAAATTCGTCATACACTGCTCTCAGCACAAAGATAGGTCTAAATGACTCCATACTCCAACTGACATTGACTTTGCTAAACCTAAGATACTGCCTGTTACTTCTTCGGCCTTTCTAATTTCTTCTTTTACCATTTTTGTACGTTCTTCCACGTTACTTTACAAAAATAACACCTGACTTTTCTAACCTAAACCCCTCCTATCCTTTTGTGCTGCTTCTAGAATATCCTTCATTGCTAACATACTTTCCATATGTGTAACCCATGTATCTACATCCCACTTCCTGTCCGTATTGTATATACATCCCACTTCCTGTCCACGTTGTATCTACATCCAAGTGTCCTGTCCGCGTTGTATCTACATCCTACTTCCTGTCCGTGTTGTATCTACATCCCACATCCTGTCCGTGTTGTATCTACATCCTACTTCCTGTCGTGTTGTATCTGCATCCCACTTCCTCCGCGTTGTATGTACATCCCACTTCCTGTTCACTTTGTATCTACATCCAACTTTCTGTCCACGTTGTATCTACATCCCACTTTCTGTCCGTCTTGTCTCTACATCCCACTTTCTGTCTATGTCGAAGTTATGCCAATATTTGTTGATAACGTTATCCTTTGTTTTTCCAACATGATAAAAAGCTTAGCTTTAACAACTTTTTTATTCTTCCATTAATGATATATGTGAAATTACAAACTTAAAAGTATCTTCATAGTTCACCCTGAAGCTCCTGGGAACCCTGAGCAATTTCTGTCTTTCTATAGCCTCAACCAGGGATATAGGTATATCATAGACCTGTAGAGGCCAAAAAGCCCTTGGTAAGAGACCAAACTAAAGACACCAAACCTTACATAGACTTTTCAGGTATAATAGGTTTTCAATAGTCTCAAATCATTCACATAGATTCTGAATTGTTTTCCCTCTAGATCTATTTGAAAGGAACAAAGAGTGCCCAAACTCCTAACATATTGTCCAAACGCAGTTGAAATTCTTTCACCATAAATGAAGAAATTACATGGAATGACCGTGTTTTTTCCTAATGGCCAAACTCTTACTTTTCTTAGTTTTAAGTTTCATGTGACATCATCTTATCGCCTTATGAAGTTTTGTAAAAACTACGTTAACCCTAGTGTTACATGGAGATATGACAGTGATATCATACATGAATGCCCTCAGGGATGGTAGTCCCTGATTTGCTCCAGTTAGAATCCCAGAAATCTATTGGTCTTTTTTTTATCACTATTTCCATATCCAAAACAAAAGATTAGTAATGAAATTGCATATCCCATAAGCATATGTAGTTTCAATGGTTGTCAAGTGGTGGTGAATCGTCTAGTCAAAACATTTATCAAGAATTTGTGTTAACACTGAATCACAATTTTTTGAAGTTCACAAATTACGCAAAAATGTTCCCAAACCAAATCAGTCACTTTAAGGTATAATGAAGAATAAACATTTGTTAGCACTAAATATCCAACAGTTAAAGTATCCTTTGTTAGCACTAAATATCCAACAGTTAAAGTATCCTTTGTTAGCACTAAATATCCAACAGTTAAATTATCCTTTGTTAGCACTAAATATCCAACAGTTAAATTATCCTTTGTTAGCACTAAATATCCAACAGTTAAATTATCCTTTGTTAGCACTAAATATCCAACAGTTAAATTATCCTTTGTTAGCACTAAATATCCAACAGTTAAATTATCCTTTGTTAGCACTAAATATCCAACAGTTAAAGTATCCTTTGTTAGCACTAAATATCCAACTGTTAAATTATTTTTTGTTAGATCTAAATATCCAACAGTTAAAGTATCCTTTGTTAGCACTAAATATCCAACAGTTAAATTATCCTTTGTTAGCACTAAATATCCAACAGTTAAATTATCCTTTGTTAGCACTAAATATCCAACAGTTAAATTATCCTTTGTTAGCACTAAATATCCAACAGTTAAAGTATCCTTTGTTAGCACTAAATATCCAACTGTTAAATTATTTTTTGTTAGATCTAAATATCCAACAGTTAAAGTATCCTTTGTTAGCACTAAATATCCAACAGTTAAATTATCCTTTGTTAGCACTAAATATCCAACAGTTAAATTATCCTTTGTTAGCACTAAATATCCAACAGTTAAATTATCCTTTGTTAGCACTAAATATCCAACAGTTAAAGTATCCTTTGTTAGCACTAAATATCCAACAGTTAAAGTATCCTTTGTTAGCACTAAATATCCAACTGTTAAATTATTTTTTGTTAGATCTAAATATCCAACAGTTAAAGTATCCTTTGTTAGCACTAAATATCCAACAGTTAAATTATCCTTTGTTAGCACTAAATATCCAACAGTTAAATTATCCTTTGTTAGCACTAAATATCCAACAGTTAAATTATCCTTTGTTAGCACTAAATATCCAACAGTTAAATTATCCTTTGTTAGCACTAAATATCCAACAGTTAAATTATCCTTTGTTAGCACTAAATATCCAACAGTTAAATTATCCTTTGTTAGCACTAAATATCCAACAGTTAAAGTATCCTTTGTTAGCACTAAATATCCAACTGTTAAATTATTTTTTGTTAGATCTAAATATCCAACAGTTAAAGTATCCTTTGTTAGCACTAAATATCCAACTGTTAAATTATTTTTTGTTAGATCTAAATGTCCAACAGTTAAAGTATCCTTTGTTAGCACTAAATATCCAACAGTTAAATTATCCTTTGTTAGCACTAAATATCCAACAGTTAAATTATCCTTTGTTAGCACTAAATATCCAACAGTTAAATTATCCTTTGTTAGCACTAAATATCCAACAGTTAAATTATCCTTTGTTAGCACTAAATATCCAACAGTTAAATTATCCTTGTTAGCACTAAATATCCAACAGTTAAATTATCCTTTGTTAGCACTAAATATCCAACAGTTAAAGTATCCTTTGTTAGCACTAAATATCCAACTGTTAAATTATTTTTTTTGTTAGATCTAAATATCCAACAGTTAAAGTATCCTTTGTTAGCACTAAATATCCAACAGTTAAATTATCCTTTGTTAGCACTAAATATCCAACAGTTAAATTATCCTTTGTTAGCACTAAATATCCAACTGTTAAATTATTTTTTGTTAGATCTAAATATCCAACAGTTAAAGTATCCTTTGTTAGCACTAAATATCCAACAGTTAAAGTATCCTTTGTTAGCACTAAATATCCAACAGTTAAAGTATCCTTTGTTAGCACTAAATATCCAACTGTTAAATTATTTTTTGTTAGATCTAAATATCCAACAGTTAAAGTATCCTTTGTTAGCACTAAATATCCAACAGTTAAATTATCCTTTGTTAGCACTAAATATCCAACAGTTAAATTATCCTTTGTTAGCACTAAATATCCAACAGTTAAATTATCCTTTGTTAGCACTAAATATCCAACAGTTAAAGTATCCTTTGTTAGCACTAAATATCCAACAGTTAAAGTATCCTTTGTTAGCACTAAATATCCAACTGTTAAATTATTCTTTGTTAGATCTAAATATTCAACGATTTAAATCATCTTTTTTGTTTCTTGAATTGCTGCCAAATCATGCTGAAGACACCCTGAAGATCCCAATATTTCTGCCTTTTGTACTGATATTTTATGTAGCCATGCCAACAGGAATCTGGCCAGCCTGTTGGCACATACACTGAAATAAATTTACTGTCCACATTAAGCAGTGGCATCAGTTGGAAGTGTTCCAAGGTTTTAGTTTTTCTTCTCTTCGCTATAAACCATTCATCAGTTACACAACCCATTTTTCATATCTTATCAAGCAGCTTTGCCAATATTGTTGGGACGTGTGGGTATTTCCTGTAAATCTCATAGTTGGTTAAATTAGTTCCAAGGACAGTTCTACTTCTCTCTTAGGCGTTTTTCACAACCCGATCGATCTTTTCAAAGCTGATGTTACCTACATTACACTCATGTCCTAGTCTGGTTGGTCATCCGATTCGAGATCAACAGTTCTATTCACATCACCGTATATTATCCACAAATGCACTTTAACCTCTCCTTTACTAGCCCTCAGTTCTAGCTAGGCCTGGCATGACCGGGTGGTTAAGGCATTGGACTCGTAATCGGTTGCGGCTTCGAATCCCCGTCACATCAAACACCCTTTCAGCCGTGGGAGCAATATAAGGTGACGGTCAATCTCACTATTCATTGGTAAAATAGTAGCCCAAATGTTGGCGGTGAGTGATGATGACTAGCTGCCGTTTTTTTAGTCTTACACTACTAAATTAGAGATGGCTAGCGCAGGTAGCCCTCGTGTAGCTTTGCACGAAATTCTAAACAAACCAAACCAGTTCTAGCTCAAAGAGTCTCTTCGAAAAACTACGTGAATGATTAAAAAATATTTCAGTTTCCTACATATTTTCCCCACTTTCTAGGACTGCTTCATCGATTCTTTTGATTTTAACTCTCAACTCATGTAGTTAAGCGAGGTTTTTCCCTTCTTTTTACCAACCACACAATTACGTAGCTACTTTTTAAACGTTCTTCGCTGTTTTCTTAATTTCTCATTTAAAACTTGTCACCTATTCACCAGCTTACAGCATGGTTATCACTTTCCTTTGCTCAATATTTATCTCTGATAATGACATAAGTAACCTTGGGTAAGAGTTTCTTTTCTTTCTCGTTTGAACCCTGCTCTAAGAACTTCAGTAGTATAGTAAATTAGATTGTCCCATTCTTTTGACATCAGAGGCCACTTTATCCTATTTCTATGCTCCTCGTGGTGCTTATTAAGAACATGTGTTGACCACTGTGGTTCACTACAGAGATACTTACCCTAGCTGTATCACATGGTTCATGTTTCCAGATTACCACTGTGGTTCACTACAGAGATACTTACACTAGCTGTATCACATGGTTCATGTTTCCAGATTACCACTTCTTTGTACGAAGGATCTTAATGACTTTCTGACGTAAACTGCCGTTGCATTTCAAAGACGCACTGCTCTACACGATAGAAACGTGATAGATAATGTTACATTTCAAGATGATACACGATAGAAACGTGATAGATAATGTTACATTTCAAGATGATACACGATACAAACATGTGATACACATATATATATTTACCTTTCAAAACGTACTGCATTACACGATACAAACATGTGATACATACATATATATTTACCTTTCAACACGTACTGCATTACACGATACAAACATGTGATACACATATATATATTTACCTTTCAACACGTACTGCATTACACGATACAAACATGTGATACATATATATATATATATATTTACCTTTCAACACGTACTGCATTACACGATACAAACATGTGATACATATATATATATTTACCTTTCAACACGTACTGCATTACACGATACAAACATGTGATACATATATATATATTTACCTTTCAACAAGTACTGCATTACACGATACAAACATGTGATACATATATATATATATATTTACCTTTCAAAACGTACTGCATTACACGATACAAACATGTGATACATATATATATATTTACCTTTCAACACGTACTGCATTACACGATACAAACATGTGATACATATATATATATATTTACCTTTCAACACGTACTGCATTACACGATACAAACATGTGATATCAATGCCAACTTTGAAGAACGTACTTCGATGCATCATAGAAACATGTGATATATACATATTACCATTAGGATGTTTTTGCATTACGTCAAGCTTCAATTTACTGTATTCGATTTTATTACATACGTATTAAGTTTTAGTACAAAGAGCTATAACTGTATTCAGTTTATAATAGCAATCGGTGAGTATTATACACTTTTAACTCAGAAATTCCCAAACTAAGCGCCGCGGGATATTTCAAATTTTCGAGTAAAACAGCGATATTGACATCTGTTGGACACCGCTCGAACTACTAGCTCGAGGTAGTTCACAGTTTCAACTTTAGACGCGCTACATTTCTTTCGATGACATTCTCGAATGTTAGATACGTTTTTGTTTAATTGTACTTTCGGCTGCTTCAGTAACTTCTCGAACTTTCCAGTTTCTTAAAGTTTGTATATAAATACCTGTTGACTCTCCGGGTCCATCAGTGATCGAAATAACTGAGGGTGTTGTGATCATGTGTCTGCAAAGTGCAGTGAATTATTTTGTTGATTTTTAGTCCCTGTGCATAAAAACTGAAAGATTTTTGAACATTAATAAGAAGTGTGGGAGTGAAGAAAGGGATGGTGAACCACAGACCAGTGACAAAGTTGTGAAGAAACGGAAATATTGGAAATATGAGGACAGTTATCTAGGTTTTGGTTTTACTTCAGAAGATGTCAGTCATGAAGAATGTCCACAGTGTATATTATGTCTGAAAGTTTTGGGTGCATGTTTTCATGTAAATTAAAACACCACTTAGAGACCAGTCATCCTAACATGGTATAGTAAATTGGTAGTAAATACTGTGATTATTTTACCAGAAAGTTAAAATAATTGAAAGAACAAAAAGGTACATTTTTGAAACAAGCGTCAATACCAAGCAATTTATATGCAAAAACGGCTCGTTTGGGCTGAGAAAACACTTTTATATAGAAGAGCGAACAACGTTTCGACCTTCTTTGTGAACCTGACGATGACCGAAGAAGGTCGAAACGTTGTTCGCTCTTCTATGTAAAAGTGTTTTCTCAGCCCAAACGAGCCGTTTTTGCATATAAATTTCTCAACAAGTGGGTTTCTCGTCATCACTGATTAATACCAAGCAATGTTTTGCTAGCATCCTACATGGTGGCATATGGAGTCGGGAAATGTAAACAGTCTCACACCATCACAGAAGAACTGATTTTACCGGCTGCAGGTAAATTATCACTTCAGGCTCAACATTTCTTTGAAATCGTTGACACTTTTATGTGTGAAAACAACTTAGACTGCACTAAATGGCGTGTGTACCGATGGTGGTCGCTCTATGTCGGGCTGTTACGGAGGATAGCAGGCACTCATAGGGAGCAAAGCTACTGATGCACTGTGGACCCACTACATAATCCACAGGGAAACCCTTGTATCAAACCACCTGAGCTCTCCACTGAAGCTAGTCCTGGAAAGTGTGTTGAAAGTGGTGAACATTATAAAAACTGGTAACAGAAAGCGAGTTTTGTTTTAAAAAACGGTGTGAAGATATGGGTTCTGAGAACATATCTTTGTTGTACTGCTGTAGCTCGCAATGGCTCTCCCGTGGGAATGCACGGTCCCGTGTGTTTGAATTATGACAGGAACTTTACTCTTATCTCGAAGAAGAATAATACATATGTGCTAAACATTTCTTGGATACTGATTTTTGTTAAAACCTGTGTGATCTCTTCAAAACACTGAATGTGTCTGTACAGGGAAGCGACACGTACATTGTGAAACTCGCAGAGAAAGTTTCAGAAAAAAGCTACTACTATGGAGAAAAATAAATAAACATGGTGTCAAAGACTGTATCTTCCTATTGTAGCAGTTTGTTACATCCAATGAAGTTGATTTGACCCATAAACTAATCCCCTGTTTTCTCCTGTTTGTTACATTCAATGAAGTTGATTTGACCCACAAACTAATCCCCTGTTGCAGCAGTTTGTTACATCCAATGAAGTTGATTTGACCCACAAACTAATTTCCTGTTGCAGTAGTTTGTTACATCCAATGAAGTTGATTTGACCCACGAACTAATCCCCTGTTGTAGCAGTTTGTTACATCCAATGAAGTGATTTGACCCACAAACTAATCCCCTGTTTTCTCCTGTTTGTTACATCCAATGAAGTTGATTTGACCCACGAACTAATCCCCTGTTGTAGCAGTTTGTTACATCCAATGAAGTGATTTGACCCACAAACTAATCCCCTGTTTTCTCCTGTTTGTTACATCCAATGAAGTTGATTTGACCCACGAACTAATCCCCTGTTGTAGCAGTTTGTTACATCCAATGATATTGATTTGACCCACAAACTAATCCTCTGTTGCAGCAGTTTGTTACATCCAATGAAGTTGATTTGACCCACAAACTAATTCCCTGTTGCAGTAGTTTGTTACATCCAATGAAGTTGATTTGACCCACAAACTAATTCCCTGTTGCAGTAGTTTGTTACATCCAATGAAGTTGATTTGACCCACAAACTAATTCCCTGTTGCAGTAGTTTGTTACATCCAATGAAGTTGATTTGACCCACAAACTAATCCCCTGTTTTCTCCTGTTTGTTACATCCAATGAAGTTGATTTGACCCACAAACTAATCCCCTGTTTTCTCCTGTTTGTTACATCCAATGAAGTTGATTTGACCCACAAACTAATTCCCTGTTGCAGTAGTTTGTTACATCCAATGAAGTTGATTTGACCCACAAACTAATTCCCTGTTGCAGTAGTTTGTTACATCCAATGAAGTTGATTTGACCCACAAACTAATTCCCTGTTGCAGTAGTTTGTTACATCCAATGAAGTTGATTTGACCCACAAACTAATCCCCTGTTTTCTCCTGTTTGTTACATCCAATGAAGTTGATTTGACCCACAAGCTAATCCCTGTTTTCTCCTGTTTGTTACATCCAATGAAGTTGATTTGACCCACGAACTAATCCCTGTTGTAGCAGTTTGTTGCATCCAATGAAGTTGATTTGACCCACAAACTAATTCCCTGTTGCAGTAGTTTGTTACATCCAATGAAGTTGATTTGACCCACAAACTAATCCCCTGTTTTCTCCTGTTTGTTACATCCAATGAAGTTGATTTGACCCACAAACTAATTCCCTGTTGCAGTAGTTTGTTACATCCAATGAAGTTGATTTGACCCACGAACTAATCCCCTGTTGTAGCAGTTTGTTACATCCAATGAAGTGATTTGACCCACAAACTAATCCCCTGTTTTCTCCTGTTTGTTACATCCAATGAAGTTGATTTGACCCACAAACTAATTCCCTGTTGCAGTAGTTTGTTACATCCAATGAAGTTGATTTGACCCACGAACTAATCCCCTGTTGTAGCAGTTTGTTACATCCAATGAAGTGATTTGACCCACAAACTAATCCCCTGTTTTCTCCTGTTTGTTACATCCAATGAAGTTGATTTGACCCACGAACTAATCCCCTGTTGTAGCAGTTTGTTACATCCAATGAAGTTGATTTGACCCACAAACTAATCCCCTGTTGCAGTAGTTTGTTTCATCCAATGAAGTTGATTTGACCCACAAACTAAAATCTGGTTTTGAGGAGCACCTGACACAGCTCAGTGACTGGTTTGAAAATTACTTTCCAGAAGATATGGAGAAGTTTGCATGGATCCAAGACCCATTCAAGGCTAAGACCTCATCGGAATTTACCCTCTGTAGAAGAAGAAAATCTTATTGAGCTGTTTTGTGACAAGACTTTAAAAACAAAACGTGTCAGCATAGAACGAGTTCAGGATTTCAATAAAAGATGAATACCCGTTGCTAAGTGGTAAAGCTCAGCGAATCCTAAATCCACTTCTGATGTCACATGTCTACAAATCTGGGTTTGTGGCGGTTACTGTGGTAAAAAGTAAGTGCCGAGCGAAAATCAGTGTGGAACAGGAAATTAGTGTGGCGGTGTCCAATCTGATTCCAAGGCTTGAGAAGCCGTGCAATGCTCAATAGGTGCACACAATCCGTCAGTAATTGTGATTATTTAAGAATGAAATAAAAATATTGTTCTTACTTTCAATTTACATGTATTATTCTTTCAAACGGCTACTAAGTTGTTAAGACATAAATACTTATTAAGTATTAAGTTGTTTGGATCTAACTATTTAACAAACAGAACGGTTAGGTTTTCATTTTTGTCTAGGGTCGTCGTGACAAGAATTACTGAAATACTAAGGGCGCTGTTAATCGAGAAAATTTGGAATACGGTGCCTTAACTGTGGCCCAGCATGACCAGGTGGATAAGATACTCGACTCGTAATCTGAATGTCACTGGTTCGAATCCCCGTCACATCAAACATGCTCGCCCTTTCAGGGGCGTTATAAAGTGATGGTCAATCCCACTATTTGTTAGTAAAAGAATAGCCTAAGAGTTGGTGGTCGTGGGTGGTGATGACTAGCTGCTTTTCCTCTAGTCTTACACTGCAAAATTAAGGATGGTTAGCGCAGATAGTTCTCGTGTAGCTTTCAACGAAACTAAAAAAAACAAACATAAAACAACCAAGCCTTAACTGTGCATTATATATCATGGAGTGAATATTATGGTTGCGCCATCTGTTATTTTGTAAATAAACTATATAGATTTTTGTTTCAGTTGTCTTTTACTTAATATGTCTATACCTGTATATTTTGTGTAAAAGAAGGAATAAAGAATTAAACATATATTCCGTGTATTTAATGCTTAAGTTACACACTAAATCACAAAATAGTTATTTGGGTTGGGATAAAGCTAAATTAAAAAAAAAACAAACTTGCCCACGGTTGAAAAAAAAATTCTTCCATTTAAAATTATAGTCCTAATCATTTGTACCAAAGGTCTTTCAAGAAACTTTCTAACGATCTATTTAATTGTTTACTCTAAAGCTTATAATAATACGTTTAGTTGTTTACTCTCGTTTAATAAAGAAATGTTAAATCTCAATTTCAAGAGTCGTTGGAAGAAACTCATTTCTTAATAAAGTGATGCGTTGTTTGGTACGAGCAAATCGCCAAGGCAACAAACTGATATTGAACAGGAGACAGTTTTCATTAAATGATTATTTTAAAACAAGATCTCTTTATCTTACGCAGAAACAAAGAGGCGATTATAGATGGCATGACAAGAAACAAATATTTTAATAACATTTTCTTGAGGGTTGAGGGGGTTCCTTTGGAAAGTCTGGAATATGCTGTAACCAAAACATGCTTTTCATATGATGGTTAAAGCATTTCAATGGTTAAACACACGAACAACGATTATTTTTATCTTTGATTCTCAAATCCCATTATGCGACCTTTTCTCATTATAAGTGTAAGATGGTGTATCTTCTTTTTCTCGCGGAAGGTTATTACTACCATCATTACTGTCCTTGTTATGTGCGAATCTATTTTGTCGAGTACCTCCGCAACAACTTTGAACTTGATTTATGGTTTCAGCTCAACAAGGACTGGGGAGACTGCACAGTTTCCAATATTGCATGTGTAGGTAATCTAGGGATTAATAGTGAATGATGACATACCGAGGTGCAGTAAAGTTCCAGTCACGGCCAGTGGACCTTGATAGTTTGAAGGTAACGTAGCTAGAAGTGCTGTCAGTAAATGTGGGGCTACTGATGACGCTGTGGACCCTCGTAACTCTGTCAGTCTTTGTCCGATTTGGAAACTGTAGGTTTTAATCATTAGATGTCGCTGCATGCTACACCAAATATGGTGTTAAATCATGGGTATTTCATACCTGATTTCTGCTACCGAGAAACCTCTGTTTCAGTTTGGTTTGGTTTGAATTTCGCACAAAGCTACTCGAGGGCTATCTGTGCTAGCCGTCCCTAATTTATCAGTGTAAGACTAGAGGGAAGGCAGCTAGTCATCACCACCCACCGCCACCTCTTGGGCTACTCTTTTACCAACGAATAGTGGGATTGACCGTAACATTATAACGCCCCGACGGCTGAAAGGGCAAGCATGTTTGGTGTAACGGGGATTCGAACCCGCGTCCCTCGGATTACGAGTCGAACGCCTTAACCACCTGGCCATGCCGGGCCTCTTTTCAGAGAGAGACCTCCTGTTAAATTACACGTTCTTGCATTTTCCAGACTATCAGACCCAGTGGTTAGGGCACAATATGCAGGTCATGGATTCGAATCCCCTTCACCAAATATGATCGCCCTTTTCAGCCGTGGGAGCATTATAATGTTTCGATCACTCCCACTATTCGCAGGTAAAAATATATATGTAAAAACGGTTGGTTTGGGTTGAGAAAAATTTTTATGCAGAGGAGCGAACAACGTTTCGAACTTCTTCGGTCATCGTCAGTTTCACAAAGAAAGAAAGAGGTAACTGACCGATAGGTGACCACATGTTTGAAGGGGGGTTGTGTAACTGAGTGTAGGAATGTAGAGGGCGTGCTTAGATGTTTGATTATATTTATTAATATAGATATAAAGGTGTTCCTTTGTATTGGTTTATTTTGGGCTTGAGTTGTTGTATAAGTAAGGCTTCTTTAATTTTGCGTTTGTTTATGTTTGTTTCTTTATTTAGTATTTGAGTGTTTTCTATGGTTATGTTGTGTTTATTTGATTCGCAGTGTTCGAAACGTGTGAAGGTGACTTTTTATGTTCTTTGAATCTGGTTTCCATTTTTCTACTTGAATATAGAAGTCGTGGCAGTTATCACATTGTATTTTATAAATATTGTTGGTGTGGTGTTTGTCAGTGTAGTTTTTACATAGTGTAGACCTTAGTTTTGTGCCTGGTTTTTGAATAAATTTGGTATTAACTGGAATGTCATATTTTGTTACTAGTTTTTACCGAATGTTGGTTATTTTTCTGCTGATGTGGGAATATATGGTGTGTAGCAGTATATGGTCAACATAATTTGATAAAACAGAAAGATAAAAACAATCTTACAAAAGAGACATTAATTCCATTAAAAACCTAAAACAAGACAAAAACATAAATATTCTAAAAGCAGATAAAGGAAACACTATAGTCATAACGAACATGAATGAATACATCCAAAAATTGAAGAGCATCCTATCAGACAAATTTAAACCAATACACACAAACCCAAATAAAATACAATGTGATAACTGCCACGACTTCTATATTCAAGTAGAAAACTGGAAACCAGATTCAAAGAACACAAAAAGTCACCTTCACACGTTTTCGAACACTGCAAGTCAAATAAACACAACATAACCATAGAAAACACTGAAATACTAAATAAAGAAACAAACATAAACAAACGCAAAATTAAAGAAGCCTTACTTATACAACAACTCAAGCCCAAAATAAACCAATACAAAGGAACACCTTTATACCTATATTAATAAATATAATCAAACACCCAAGCACGCGCTCTACATTCCTACACCGAGTTACACAATCCCCTTCAATGTGATTAGCTATCGGTCAGTTACCTCTTTCATTCTTTGTGAACCGGCCTGGCATGGCCAAGCGCGTAAGGCATGCGACTCGTAATCCGAGGGTCGCGGTTTCGCGCCCGAGTCGCCCTAAACGTGCGCGCCCTCCCAGCCGTGGGGGCGTATAGTGTGACGGTCAATCCCACTATTCGTTGGTAAAAGAGTAGCCCAAGAGTTGGCGGTGGGTGGTGATGACTAGCTGCCTTCCCTCTAGTCTTACACTGCTAAATTAGGGACGGCTAGCACAGATAGCCTTCGAGTAACTTTGTGCGAAATTCCAAAAACAAAACATCTTTGTGAACCTGACGGTGATCGAAGAAGGTTGAAACGTTGTTCACTCCTCTGCATAAAAATTTTTCTCGACCCAAATCAGCCATTTTTACATATATATTTTTCTCTTCAAGTGGGTTTTTCTCGTCATTACTGATTATTATTTCATCTTGTCGGTAAAAGAGTGGCCCAAGTGTTGGCGGTGGGTGGTGCTGACTAGCAACCTTCCCTCTAGCCTATCGCTGCTAAATTATGAATTTCGAACATAGATAACCTTCAAATAGTTTCGTCCCCCACTAATACAGCGGTATGTCTACGCATTTACAACACTAAAATCAGGGGTTCGATTCCCCTTCGTCGGTTCCGAAGATAGCCCGATGTGGCTTTGTTGTACGAAAAAACAGTGGAATAGTTTTGCGCGAAATTCAAAATAAACCAGTCAAGATTTTCAAATTAGTTGCAGCATGTATCAGACAGTGACCAGTGTCTGAGATGAATTAACTTATAATATAAAGAATTAATTATCTAATTTTAGATTAAAATTTGGTATCAGCTGGTCAGTGACGATACTAACTTTTATATACTATTATTGTCATTCCTTTTGACGTATAATTTATTTCCTGCACTTTCAAATAATTACACGTTCTAATGACGATAAATAACACCATGATTACTCTATTACCGATCAACAATAGCTGTGACCTTTTCACAATAAAAACTATGGCTCCGTATTGGCTTCTGATAACGATGTACAATGAACAGTGATTAGACGCAACATAAAGGTTTTGAAGGATGTCAGTTTCCAACTGTTTTATGGTTTCATGTTTTACCCTGAAAGAAATGGAACTAGTGTTGGAGACAGTTTTACCCCTTAATTTTGTTTTACGATGATGAGCAATCTCAGCTTGAAAACTGTTTAGCTGTTATCTAATAAGGACCGGAGCATTGTACGTGAGGTATGTGGAGCGAGTATCACAGAGTTCAGGCAATACATAATTTTTTCACTTACGTGCCATGAGAAGTAGCTCTCATATTCAGTGAAACGTTACTAAAGTCTGAGCCGTCAGTGAAGCGTTGCACTGTCTAGAGGCCACCTGTCGGCAGATACTGCTCTCTGATCAATAGCGTATATTAGAGGTGGGGGTATTAAGTTGAAAACTTTCAGTTCCATAAAAACAATTTGTTTTAACAGGTAGCCGAGCAAACAGAAAACTGGTTATGAACGTCACTAATAAGCTACAATAACTTTGAAAAATATGGGAGGTTCCATGTCTGAGATGGAAGTCAAGTGTTCATACATCAATTATATTTTGGTCCATACACAAAGCTGGTTCGTATGGGCCAGTGACAAGAAAGAAGCTATTACAAAACTGGTCCGGCATGGCCAGGTGGGTTAAAGCGTTCGACTCGTAATCTGAGGGTCGCGGGTTCGCATTCCCGTGGCGCCAAACATGCTCGCCCTTTCAGCCGTTGGGGGCGTTATAATGTGCAGTCAATCGCACTATTCGTTGTTAAAAGAGTAGCTCAAGAGTTGGCGGTGGGTGGTGATGACTAGCTGCCTTCCCTCTAGTCTTACACTGCTAAATTAGGGACGGCTAGCGCAGATAGCCCTCGAGTAGCTTTGCGCGAAATTCAAAACAAACAAACAAGCTATTACTATAAAGAATCATCTTAAATATTTTATGCAGTTTGTAATAGAACATGTAGATGGTGCTGCAGATACGAGACAGAAGGTTTTGTGGTCAGACAAGACACAAATTGAGCTTTTTTGGTCTAAACTCAAAGCGTTACATCTCGTGTAATTTCAGCTCAGCAGATCATCCAGTTACCGCCATCCAAACTGTCAAGCATGGTGATAGCAGCATCATGTTAGTGAAATGTCTGGATTTAGAGGAAGATGGATGATTTAAAGTACAGGCGAACTATGGAGAATAACCTGCTTGAGTGGCATAGAACATAAACCTCGGTCGCAGGACAATGAATCGGAGTACAAGGCCAAATCTACTTTGGAATGATTTTAAAAGAAGAAAGTGAACGTCTTGAAGTGGTCCAATCAAAATCCTGACTTGAAGAAAGTGAGCGTCTTGAAGTGGTCCAATCAAAATCCTGACTTGAAGAAAGTGAACGTCTTGAAGTGGTCCAATCAGTATCCTGACTTGAAGAAAGTGAACGTCTTGAAGTGGTCCAATCAAAATCCTGACTTGAAGAAAGTGAACGTCTTGAAGTGGTCCAATCAGTATCCTGACTTGAAGAAAGTGAACGTCTTGAAGTGGTCCAATCAGTATCCTGACTTGAAGAAAGTGAACGTCTTGAAGTGGTCCAATCAAAATCCTGACTTGAAGAAAGTGAACGTCTTGAAGTGGTCCAATCAGTATCCTGACTTGAAGAAAGTGAACGTCTTGAAGTGGTCCAATCAAAATCCTGACTTGAATCTATTGGGAAATTAATGGCGAGACTTGAAAATTGCAGTCCATCAACAATTCCCAACGACCTTGTTAGAATTGGAGCAATTTCGACAAGAAGAATGGACAAAACTTATGCCATTCCATTGTGCAAAGCTAGTAGAGACCTATCCTAAAATACTTACAGCAGTGACTGCTGCTAAAGATGATTCTGACAGTTACAGACTTAGGGACAAATATTAATTTATATATTTTCTTTGCAGGGTTGTTGACATTCACCCTTCTTCACACATAACAGTGTTAAGTTTTATCGTTAAAATTTTGTATAAAAACATGTTTATTAAAACAATTGTTTACATTATTTGTAATTTTTTCATCAAAATGTGACATTGTTGGTATATGTGAAAACGTTTGAAAGGCACTTTATAGAGCAGGAAGCTAATCTTGAAAACAAATATATTCCAACTAATAATTAACAATGGAAGTTAGCGTTGCAGTTACACTGAAGAAAAGTAAACACGGTCTTGTTATCAACGTGTCCAAAATTTATTATTTAAAGTAACGATTTATATCGACAGATGGCAATGCAGTTCTTAGCTTCACTTAATAGTCACGACAGTGATCTTTAAAACATCTCGAATAATTTAAAACACATTAATAAAAAAGATGAAATGAGGGAGGTTCTTTGGAACGTCATTAAGCAATCAGATATTATCATAAATATAATATTTTTTCAGGCACATTGTGCTACCATATGTAGAGTAGAAAACACAAAAATCGATATTAAATGTTTTCGATATGCTCTCTTCGGAAGAAAGCATCTCATCATATGAACGATAAAAGGGCCCATACAGTACCTTTAAGCGGAAACAGTGTGTATTCATACATATGTATATACATAGATTAAAATAAGAATCCTTATAATCAGATCTTTTGGTGAGAATCGGATTAAAGTTTTTAATTTTTATCTTCATATTTTGAACCTACGTGTTTTTCTACCATCATGTTTATCTACCTATCTGTATACTAACATGTAATCCATAAACGCAAAAAGATAAGAGACTTCAGAAACATATATGATAGTAAATATGTAATTAGAAAATTATACAGTCGTGTGTAAGTGGACGAAAATTGTCATGAAACACAAACAAGTGAAATATCTTAACCTGAAGATGACCAAGGAAGGTCGAAACGTTGTTCTCTCCTTATCAATAAAAGTGTTTATACCCATACCAGACGTTCTGAGATACAAAGTGTGCGTTTGTACACTATTTGTCAAGAGGTGAAATAAATGTAACACCGCTTCTACACGTTCTGAGATAAAAAGTGTGCGTTTGTACACTGTTTGTCAAGAGGTGAAATAAATGTAACACCACTTCTACACGTTCTGAAATACAAAGTGTGCGTTTGTACATTGTTTGTCAAGAAGTGAAATAAATGTAACACCACTTTTACACGTTCTGAGATACAAAGTGTACGTTTGTACATTGTTTGTCAAGAAGTGAAATAAATGTAACACCACTTCTACACGTTGAGATACAAAGTGTGCGTTTGTACATTGTTTGTCAAGAGGTGAAATAAATGTAACACCACTTCTACAGATGGAATAACTAACGAACCTGGGAGATAAAGATGGTGTAAACTAGACAACGGTAACCAATTTCTTTGAAATATAGATTATTATTTCAGTGTATACCTAGGTATGTACATTATATAACCTCCTATAATACTTTCTGTTGCTCGTGATGACTAGAAACCCACTTGAAGTTTGTTCATTTGTTTTTCGAATTTCTCACAAAGCTACTCGAGGACTATCTGCGCTAGCCGTCCCTAATTTAGCAGTGTAAGACTAGAGGGAAGGCAGCTAGTCATCACCACCCACCGCCAACTCTTGGGCTACTCTTTTACCAACGAATAGTGGGATTGACCGTTACATTATAACGCCCCACGGCTGAAAGGGCGAGCATGTTTGGCGCGACGGGGATGCGAACCCGCGACCCTCAGATTACGAGTCGCTTCCCCCCTCCCACTTGAAGTAAAAATGTATTTATTAAATGGCTGGTATAGGTGTTAACACTTTTAAGTAAAATAAAATTATGTTCTTTATTTTAATTAAAGTTTCAAACAAATACCAGCCGACTTATGAATATTTTATATTGTTCGTTGCTGTTAGACCCAGGATGTAGTTCCTTACAGAAACTCTTAACACGCGCAGTTTCTGTTTACAATTTTAGTTGCAAGAACGTATGATAGTCATACCTGAATAAATTTATACTTCAAAAACAGGAAACTACTATGTCTTCTTTGGGATTGTCTAACCGAGCTTGAAGGGTGATTTGGTGAGAGTTCAAAAATGGAAATGAAGCTAAAGTGATAACAAGACTTGGGCGAAATGCCTGGAAAACTGGAGTCACGTGATAACTACAGCTGATTAGAGGATTTCCGCTCTGTCGGTGCAGCTGTACTGACGACACGTGTCGTTCATAGCTCGTGAAGTGTTTCATTTATTTATCTATCTCGTAAACAACTGCACTTCTTTAATGCCCTATACATTGTTCAAACGTTGCAGAGCAAAATTACAATTCATTGTTTATACAATGAAATGAAATAGGGCGTTTCGAAAATCAAGAATTGAAACATTTATTAATTACATAATTTAACAAATAAATGACTTATTTGTAATATATTTAAAGGCCGATTTTAAATACTTTACACTATAATCGACGACAATGTTGTTATTAACCACATAGCTATATATGAGGTTATTTGACTCACGTGTATCGAACTCCGATGTTTAGTATTATAAGCCCTCGAACTTATCGCTCAGCCACCGAAGGCAAATAAAAAGATATGTAGCGAAATATGTAATTACGACAAACTGCACACCAACAACTTTGTATTAATCTAGAATATTCCACCTTTAATTACCAGTTCAGGTTGAGCGATGGTGGTTGTAAAACCAGAGTCTTGTAAGTGTTCTCAACCCTGAATCTGTTAATTGTAGGTGGACTAGTTTCTTTACGTCTGTCACTCCCTCCAGTAGCTCAGTGGAATACCTGAGAGCTTACACCTCTAAAAACCTGGTTTTGGTATTTGTGGTGGTTAGAAGCAGATTGCTCGGTATGTAGCTTTGCGCTTACCAACAAACAGTGTATTCAAATAATGTACTAATGTCAGTTGGGGATTCAAACCCGTGACCCTTGGATTAAGAGGCAAATGCCTTAATCACCTAACCATGCCGTAAATACAAAGTATAAACAAAAATGATACTGTTTACTTATACTAATGATGATATTTGTAATTTTATTGTTGTAATCCTTTTGATTTTTTTTGTTGATTTACTGTCGTTTCCGCCATCTTATCTATTAGATAAAAGTTGTTCATTATTCTTCTATAAATCTTGTTTTTTATTCTTCTAATTCCTATTCTACATTTTTGCTTTTTTTGTCTACTTTTAATTGTTTTTAACTTTATTTTATTTTTGTTTCTTTTTTTTTCTTTTCATCTTCCATCAAATGTCGTCGAATCTGTGGGATACCATAAAGTACTACGCTCACTCTATGCTGTGGACGTTTCAAAATTGAAACGGTATTGACCTGAGCATAGGTTGCAGCTGATTGAGAGCTTCATTAGTTCAAAATCAGAGTTGGTTTGTCATAAATACATATACGTTGAATAAATTCTGTTTAAATTCCTCTGTTTCTTGAGTTGCCCTTTCAGCCGTGGGGCCGTAATAATGTGACGGTCAATCCCACTATTCTTTGGTAAAAGAGTAGCTCAACAGTTTGCGGTGAGTGATGATGACTAGCTGCCTTCCCTCTAGTCTTATACTTCTAAATTATGGACGGCTAGCGCAGATAGCCTTTCAAAGGCTTTGCGCGAAATTCTAAAAAACAAACAAACAAAACTTTTAATAATAATAAATGTCATGTTTCTTTAATAATAATAAATGGCACATTACGTTTAATCATAGTTAGTGGCACGTTACTTTTAACCATATTAAATGCAAATGAATGAATGTAGATTATATCAATAATTTTGATGAGAATGACCTCAAAGTGTTGTACAAGAACAAGGTCTTGGTGTAGTGGTTGATCAGTTTCTCAAGTCAATTGAGCAATGTGCTGATGCTGATGGTAGAATTTTTGGTTGTTTGTACAGGTATACCGAACACAAGTTTGTAAAGGGGTTATAATGTCATTGTACAGGCCATCAGTTAGGCAACATCTGAAGTGCTGTGCCCAGTCTTGGGTTTCGTACCTAAGAAAGAACATTGAGATTTTTTTAAAGATTCAGAGAATGACTACTGAGATAAAATCTGGAGCGGATTGGCTAAGATCTTGTTTTGTCTTGAGAAAAAACTTGAAACCTGTTTGAGGTTGTTTCAGGCACTGATTTTGTTGATAAGCCATAAATTTTTTTCCCATATTTCATGGTGAGAATAGTAAGACTGTGAGACACAATTACGCCATCTTCAGTTTTACGCCATCTTCAGTTTTATGTTTTTAGCAGAGTGACTGGCCTCTGGAACAGGTTGACTTTGGATTTGGTGAATGCAGTTAATTGAAAGGGATTTAAGGGAAAACTTGATACGTACTTGAATGATAAGAGATAAACCTGAGATTTATTACGGAATATCTACCTTTATGGGAAACTTTCTCACTGTTCCATCAGTTAGCACACACAAATGTACCTTGTATGTCATCTGATTATTAAATACTAGACTGGTTCTCACTGCTTCAATACTGCACCCAGTGTCTCTTAGAACTTTCATTTTCTTGTTCTCAACATAGCTTTCACCCACTGCCAAGTTGTGAGTTTTTGGCACCTATCAATATATGTAACATGCTCCAATAACTGCTGTTGATCCATTTGCTAACTTGATCTGACAATTAGTCATGCACTGATCAATCATGGACGTCACTTTCTTCTTGTGCTACATCTGAAGTGGTTTATTAATTCTGTATCTCAGAAAGGCTGGTATGGGTATTAACACTTTTATTTATAAGCAGAAAACAACATTTCGACCTTTCTAGGTCGACCAACCTGCAGATGATCTAGGAAGGTCGAAACGTTGTTCTCTGCTTTATTAGTAAAAGTGTTAATACCATACCAGCCGTCCTGAGATACGTTTTTAATTCAAGTGGGTTTCACGTCATCAAGAATTGTTTTATTGTTTGTTTTGACTGCAGCACCCATAATGCCAGTTACAATTTTCTTGTTGTTTGTCAGCACCATATTTATAATTAGCTCTACCTGTTTTATGTTTAGATTTCTGTGTTTGCTTGTTCGTGATGGTCTTGCACTCTTTTGCAATGTGTCCTGTTTTATAACGAACATAGCATCTGTTTTTTAATCTTCTGTCATCTTTGGTAGACTTCTGTTCCTATTAAGCCACCATTGGTTTCGATTTTAACTTCGTGTTCTTGGAGTTGCCCACTATACCCCCTTCATGAACTTTCATAAACCGTTCTGCTAGTTTGATCATCTCATCCGTGTTTCTTGGTGTTCTCTCCTTTAGGAATAGTGGAATGTCAGTTGAGCATCTGATAAAGAACTGTCCCTCAAAACTACTGTCACATTTAGCCATGTCAGTCTATATCGTGATAGAAGTGACACAAACTGAAATATATTTTATCCAATGTCACATCTCTGAACTTCCAATAAAAACTTTATTCCAGAAGTTCATATCGTTTTAGCAAGACCACTTTTAATTTGTCATAGTCTATAAAATTTTCTGAAGTCATGCCTGCACATACTTGTAGACCTTCTTTTGTAAGAAGTGAATTGACACAGTCTGCTCAGTTGCTTTGTCCCAGTTCCGACTTTCGGTGAATATCTTTCATATCTCTCCAAGAAACCATCCACGTCATTCTGTGTTCATCAGATTTGGACAATTTGGGTCCTTCATCTTTCTGTTGGGTGAGCATGACGATTCTAAATTGTACTCTTATCCTCTCTATTTCCAGATTAGGATTCTTTTAGTGTAAGTGTTTGTGAGTTACTGGTGATAAATTTGAACAATAAACAGAAAGCACGCAAGTCACTTGTTTTTAAACAATATATTCGAAACAAGTCAAAGGTATATGCAAAAATTCTTCACACTATAGGAAAACACAAGATTATCTGAAACTCTACAAAATTTCACTTTCTTGTCAAATGTCCACGCAGGCCGATTTAATTATTTTATAATCGAATTTGCAAGATTAACTGATTTTTTCTACTTTGCTTCATACTATACAATGTGCGATACATTCACTTACGTTACCTTGTTGGTTAACAAAATTGTACCTCAAACAATAATAGTATTCTTTTCGTCAAAGTACACACAGGCGAATTCAATTACTTTAGAACCTTTGACAAGAGAAATTATTCTCATTCACTCTATAAAACTGTGAAATTCGCTTTAACATACCGCCCATTATGACTAATCACTCACACATCAGCTAACTTAACGTTTCCCAACTTTTATTTGTGACTACTTGATCCCTTGGTCACCTGTATTCATACACTGTTCACTGAGGCCTCGAACCTTTTATAAACTACATGACGATGTAATGGTAAAGAGAAAAACATCGAAGATTCGAGTAACTTGGCGTCAACGATACTGCAACGATTGAACCACACACACACACACACAGACAACATACGACTCCTATCGAACTACGACCAAACTTGCCACAGCTATCACCTTTAAAATAATTATTTTTAACTTTCTTGTTATGAAAAGAAATACCATTTAATATTAGATCACTAAATAACACCTTCTACACTAAACAGATTTATATATCTGATAGTGTCTTCATCTAGTTTAACTAATATTAGATTACTAAATAACACCTTCTTTACAAAACAGATTTATATATCTGATAGTGTCTTCATCTAGTTTAAATAATATTAGATCACTAAATAACACCTTCTACACTAAACAGATTTATATATCTGATAGTGTCTTCATCTAGTTTAACTAATATTAGATTACTAAATAACACCTTCTTTACAAAACAGATTTATATATCTGATAGTGTCTTCATCTAGTTTAAATAATATTAGATCACTAAATAACACCTTCTACAGTAAACAGATTTATATATCTGATAGTGTCTTCATCTAGTTAAAAGGGATGAGGAACATTATTTTTCAACTACAAAAAAAATAAACTGCTAATGATTTGTAAAAATGGAAAAGGAACAACATGGAAACTTTCCGTGGCTGTAGTTTTGAAGATTGGTGTTTGTACTTAAAGTGGTTAGGGGGATAGACTTGCAAAGTGTGGGTCGTGGGTTCAAATCTCCGTAATACCCAAACATGCTCGCCCTTTCAGCCATGGGGGCTTTATAAAGATGCGATCAATTCCACTATTTGTTAAGAAAAGAGTAGCCCAAGAGATGGCGGCGAGTGGTGAGAACTGTTTCCTTCTAGTCTCATATTGCTAAATTAGAGACGGCTAGCACAGATAGCCCTCCTATGGTTGTGTAGCTTTGCGCGAAATTCCTAAAAATCAAACTACTTTTATATACCACTAAAATGTGTATATCAGATCACGTGACAGCCATCTGCCACATTCTTTTCACAAAAGTGAGCTCACAGTTACAATTCACATAATAATAGTAGTTGTGCCTTAAGATAGCTGGGAATATACTTTCGGTAAGCTTGTATTGATTCTCAATCAGTAATAACATACCTTGCTCGTTAAGTTTTGTCGAAGCATAAACTGACCAATGAGTTCAGAGCCTTAAGCTGCCATTTTTTTCTTCCTTCTGAAGTGTCAGTTGACTAATGACTTTAGAGTCTTAAGTTGGTACCTTCCTCTTCTTTCTGAAGCGTCAGTTGACCAGTGAGTTTAGAGTTTAGGCTGGTACCTTTGTGCTTAGAGCCCAAGTTGGACTAATTGTAACGATAACAAATAATTAATTGTGAAGATATGTGACATGTTATCCAAATATTTTAGGTCACTTGTGTAAAGGACTATGAAACAAAGAATAACAAATTATGATTAATTTTAGTTTATCGACGTTACCACACGGGGGCGTATAGTTATTGATATCATTTAAAGTTTTAAAGTTGTTTTTTAACGTATACCACGCTGTTTTAAGGCCTAAATCTTAGACCTTGAAACACGACTTTGCATCTAAATCAGGCAGACATATTAATCCTGTCTTAAAGACAGGAAAGAGATACAATACATTAGCAACTGCTACTATACTCTCAAACAACAAACAAACAATAAAAAGAAAACACCCGATAAAGTCATTTATAAAATAAAAACATAAGAGCGTGCATCACAAGGCGATGTGTTCTACTTTTCGAGTATAAAAATTAAATCCATCTTGCACTCGTCATGGCGTTCTTACAGCCAAGATAACTTATCATCAGTAAATCCACTTGCATTTTCTGTTCTCTTGTATTATATAAACAAAAACATCGGTGTATTGATATTTCAACAAGAACGTCACTTTACACACAGATATAAAAAAACTGACGACGCAGAGATCCTTAAGGTTCAGCTTTAGCAATCCTTAGATTTGAATTACTGTCCAGGTGTAATTCAGCCATTCAGCAACCACAATAATTTTACCAGCTTCAAACCGAATGAAGGGATTAATTGTTATTTTATAGCTCTCAGTTCGCTGCCCGGCACTTTAACCATTAGGCCACTCCAGGGTCCAAGATGATATAACTCTTCAAGATATGAACTTCTCCCAAATATAATCAAACAGAAATTACATTTAATCCACTAAATTAACAAACAACAGCCACAGCATTAAATTGTACACAAAAGCGTTAACTCTGTGTACAAATATAAAACTATCAGGTCAAAATTCTTGAATATAATTCAGTAATGATAAAACAAGGAAAACAAACATTTTAATGCAAAAGAGAAAAAAATTTTAATCATTTAAACGTATTACTCTTTGTCAAAATACGGTTTAGAGTAAATGTATTAGAAATGTGACTTTCGTGATAATTCAGGTATACTGGTTTACTGATAACTTCACTAAATGTTCACATACGGTTTCGCCAAGTTACTAAGAACGCTTCAGAAACATCTATTGATGGGGTTTTTCTTTTTTGAAGTTTGCGCAAAGCTACACGAGGGCTATCTGCGCTAGCCATCCCTAATTTAGCAGTGTAAGACTAAAGGGAAAGCAGCTAATTATCACCACCCACCGCCAACTCTTGGGCTACTCTTTTACCAATGAATAGTGGGATTGACCCTCACATTATAATCCCCCATGGCTGAAAGGGCTAGCATGTTTGATGTGACGGGGATTCGAACCCTCGATTTTCGTGTTACAAGTCGAGTGTCTTAACCCACCTGGCCATGTCGGGCCTTTGACGGTGTTTTTACCCACCTGGCCGTGTCGGGCATTCTCGTGTTACGAGTCGAGTGTCTTAACCCACGTGGCCATGTCGGGCCTTTGACGGTGTATTAACCCATGTGGCCGTGTCGGGCATTCTCGTGTTACGAGTCGAGTGTCTTAACCCACCTGGTCGTGTCGGGCATTCTCGTGTTACGAGTCGAGTGTCTTAGCAGTGTAAGACTAGAGGGAAAGCAGTTAGTCATCACCACTCAGCGCCACCTCTTAGGCTACTCTTTTACCATCGAATTGGGGGGGATTAATCGTCACATTTTAACGCCCTCATCGCTGAAAGGACGAGCATGTTTGGTATAACGGGAATTCGAACCTGCGACCCTCATATTAAGAGTTAAGCGCCTTAGCCACCTGGCCATGCTGGGTGTACACTACACTACAGTAAACATGAAATAAACATCCGCTCCTAGCAAATACTGAACTAGAAACTACAATATAAACGTTATTATTATCTAGATAAATTAATTCCTCTGTATATTAACGTTAAAATTGCTATCCCTTCTCAAACTATTAACTTTGGACAGTATGTTAAAAATTGCTTTTCTTTGTTTGAACCATTGAATTTGAACAATAAAATTTGACATTAGTTCTTGAATTATCACTTGGCATAATAGCTTTAAAGATGGAATTATTTACATAAACTACTTACTTTGGGCAGGAAGTTTAAAGTTAACATTAATTGTAAAACCCATTACAATGAAGGTACTAAACTGATAAAGAAAACAAATATGAGGCCCGGATAACTCAGTCGGTAGATCGTGAGGCTTTTAACCTAACCATCCAGGTTTCGAGACTATGTTTTATTTACAACGCTGAAATCAGGGGTTCGATTCCCTCGGTGGGTTCAGCAGTTATCACGATGTGGCTTTGATATAAGAAAACACAACACATTCACGTTCAATAGTAATATTCTAAGCTTGGTTTACACAGTGTGTTGTGGCCTTATTTACGTTTTGAAAAATTTTATACCAGAAATAATACGTAAACTCTTTCGACGTATTATAAAATTATTATAATTTCGGTTATATACTAAAATTATATATATTTTTAACTCTTGTAATAATTTCAAGATTCTATGCTTTCAAAAAGCGAATTAATTTTGAAGAATTTAACTTGAAATAAATCATTTTCGTGTTTCTTTTTGTTTGTTTTTTTCAATTCTAAAACTAAGATCCAACGACATATCTTTCCAGACGAAAACCTACGCGTATTTCTACGTGTGTGATTGGATGCTACCGGTTAAACAGGAAGTTTTACTAGTAAGAATATGGAAATAGTATTTAAACTTATGTTAATGTGTAACCAAAAAACAGGAAAAAGAATAAGTAAATTTTTAATATTTTTACATTTAATTAAATTTTATAATTAAATATTATTAACAAGTTGGTATTTGTTATAAAATATTGTGAATTCTGAGTCTGTTACTTGCTAAATTACTTAAATTCTCCTAACCTTTACCATGGACAGCTGGCGCGTGTAAACCTACGCTATGACTGTCACCGCTCCAGCTGATTCTTTATGTTGTTTTAACAAACATCCGCAATAGCAAAGAGAGCAGAAAGAAACAAGCTTTATTTCAAAATTGTTTAACTGCTTTCATCATTTTTAGTAATATTAATAAATATATGAGAATTATAAAATTCTGCTTCATAAAATATAGTTCAACTAGCTCTATTAAATTCATCTTGAGGCAAAGCATACCACTGTAGCTCTCGCCACCACTGCGTTTCCCGCCAAACGCAGCCTCTTGATGAATTAAGTCAGTTGTTGTAAACAGAGTCAGTTGTTACACCATACTCGGCTGTGGATTAGAGACGTTGTAGTTGTGATTTCACGTTCTCTAACGTAAATTCAAAGGATGGCTTTATACCAGCAAAATAGTGTCAGAAAAAGAACACTCCAAGAACTAAAATGCAGGAAGAGGAAGGCATTGGTAGTCTGTGCAGGTAACAACAAAATACTGAATTACTGTTGATGAAGATAAACATCTCATTTATTTTGGTATTTTTCGTTTTCGCTAACTTGACATTGAAATTACTAGTCTAATCACACCGATGAACGGGCCAATAGCCTTACGGTATTAACTGAAGACGGAAACGATTAGCTGTTGAATAATACTTCGTAATTATTATTACATTACTGGTATTATTAACTATGGAGTTTGATTTATGATGTGTTAACCAATGAGTTATAAAACTAATAAGTAAATCCCAAAATTATTATTGTTATAATATTTGTAATTGGTTGATTTAGGCACTCGGTGTGTAATGACATTTGAATAAGTTATTTGTTTACATTAACTTGTATTTTGTACGTTGTAAGTATATTGGTATAATTGTGGTTGGCATTCTCTTTACATCAGTGTCTTTAGCCTAAGAATTTAACTTCGTTAATGGCTGGGAACCGCTTGTAAGTTTAATTGTACATACCCCTATTGAAACATAACTTGTAGTTATAGTTATACATGATTTCTAAGTTTTATTTTGCAGTTAACGCTTGTTAACTTCACTACATTTTGTCAAGATATACGTAGCGTGTTTCAAATGTGTTCACAATTTTTGTCACAGTTGTGGTTTTATAATAAAATAGTGTATCGGTTGTTAAACTTGTATAGAGTTGAATATCAATAACACTTAGGCCTACTGTAGTAAGGTCGGCAGTGTTGACATTGGCGACACAGGTTATATGGGAATTAGCACAATAATTATAACTGTTTTAAGATTATCCATACTCGTAAGCGTAAATTTCATTAGCTGTGGGAAGTATATATATGTATATATACAAACATACATATTTCTCGAAAGACTTTGGAATAAATTGAACAGATGCGAGTTAAACGTGCCTCTGGTTTTCAATTCAGAACCTCCAATGTAAGAAAAATATCCAAGAAATTGTGATGAAATAGGGCATTGTGTTATAATTTATTTACCCGTACACACCATCTTATACCAACAGTTTATGAACGCAAGTACATAAAAGCATATCTTTTGATCGTATATTTTGTATATGTAAATACTCGTTTTACATCTGCCGGCCCTAAAAACCGGCAAAACATCCTGGCATAAAGCCGGCTACAGTGAAGTTTCACACCCACTACAGTGGAATAAAACAATGGCGGTAAAAACTTTGGCATTGTGCCAAGTGGAAGAAGTAATATCGGTAGTATTGACGACAGACAAATTATGTCATGGGATGTGTGTGTTGTACGTGATATACATTAACATATAATCTAAGTTCAACCGGTATTTTTATGTATTAAAAAAACAACTTTAATAAAGCTTATGAATTAGTTTAAATTTTATTTTAACGAAAACAGAAAACGATAATTTATAATCTCATTAAGCTTTGTAGTCAATTTGCAGTGTCTAAAAATTTGCTAATATATTTTGAATAACCATTTATCGAAAACTAATAACAGAATAGCTAACTTGCAAACCATAATACATTATACAAAGGTGTATTTTAATAGCTAAGCAAAATTAATAAGTAACTTTAATCATCGATATATTCTTAAGATGACTTGTTTTACATCATGAATATTTTCATTGTATATATTCAGTTGTACTGATGAATACAGTATGGACAGAAATAATTATAATTTTTATATAAAAATTACATTTCAGACTTGGTAACCAGCCAATATCTCCGAAAACACAGTTAGAACACGAGAAGCGAATACGACGAGAAATAGCGAATAATAACGAACGAAGACGTATGCAAAGCATCAACGCAGGGTTTCAGTCACTGAGGGCGTTGTTGCCCTTAAATGAAGGAGAGAAACTGAGCAAGGTATATATATATATATATATATATAAATAGAGAGAATCTCGAGCAGTAGTGTTTAATAGGGTTGTAACAGTGTAGTGAGTTTTGGTGACAAACTAAAGTTAATAGTTGTATGTACAAGGTATACATATTATTAGAAGTATTTTACACCACACAGTTATCGTATTTACGTATTAGAATACACATGAAATGCGATAAAGAACCGTAAATACAAGTACAACTGATTACAGACCACAAGAGCTTTAGTAGATATAGTTACTTTGGCGTAAATGGAAATAGACCTTAAATATTGATTTTGGTGAGAAACGTTTACATAAATTACGTATATCTAGTTGTGTAGAAAGCTTTTTTAGGTACTTACTGCGCATTAATATTTGGTGCATGGTTCCGACCACTGAAAACGAGTTAGTTTTTTTCTCTCTCTTTTTTTCATTTGGATATAAGAATTTTTCACGAAAAATAAAGGAAAACATTCTACAGAAAATAAAGTATCTGTAAACCGTAACCGTGGGTTAGATTGGAATTACTGTTTTTAATTTTCGTAGTTATTAGTGTCAACAACGCTTGTGCTAATATCTTGTAACAGCCCGAGCCTCGTGTGATATAATTGTGAATGAAAAGACAAGGTTTTCGTATATAATTTATTTTTTGGTGCGCTGAACTTTTAAAATTTATTATTTTTAAAAGACGTCTGAAATATATGTGCTATTTAAAGATGTAATATTTGTGTCTTTAATTACGGAGGCCTGTTGCTCATAATATGAAGACAAGCTGTGTATTATTGATAAATGTCAGCTTGGTCACGTGATTAGGGACATCGTCAACAGGAAAGCGTCAGTATTCTACTCGTTGCTAAGCCTACTGTGGCAAAAGACAGTGCTAGGGCGTTGTGTACGTTTTGAAGTATATCTTGGATGGGCCAAGTAACTTTTTTGTCACAATTTTCTTTGTACAAGAAGCGGACCTAACTATTCAGTTGGAGAAGCCCAAGAGCTGACGATACTCGCAAATAACTTATTTTAGTTTATCGGTTTAAAATTAGGTACCGCATGCGGAGATAGCAATTGTATAGCTATCCGAAACAAGTGAATCTTTTATAGTATTTATTAACCAGTTTTCAAGTTATTTTTGAAAGGACAAAACTGAAAAAAGAAATCCAACAAAAAACGATTATTTCCCAGATACGTTTTGCTAGGCATTCCAAATATTTTGTCTAATTAATACGTGTCGACGTTAAATTGGCTTAGTGGTAATATGTAAAACCTGAAATGTTCATAACTATTTGGAACCAAAAATGAATTAAGTTTCGTAAGATACCAGTGTTAAAAGTTCAGGTATTTAAACGGTTTATAGTGATAACAATGCCTAACAGGTGGCATCCATGCAAGCAGAGTTAGAGCTAGAGGTTAAAAAAATAATAATTATATTTTAAAACCAAATAGCGTAAGTCTTAAGTGACGCAAATACAGAGCAGTCAGTTGGCCTACAGTTCTGGGCATTTCTATTTAAATTTTTGAGACTATTTTTTTTTAAATAGTTGAGGAATCCGAAAACAGTTTTATTGAACAGCTTAAAAGAGGAGTATGTAGAAACTTTGTTGTTGTTTTATACATCTTGTTGTTGTTGTTGTCCGATTTCAAGGTGTCTATAGAAATACTTCTTACTGAGACAACGTTGAACAGGTTAGTGTAGTGCCAACTGTTGCACAGTTATGAAAATGAATGCGTTTGTTCACCTATTTAAACCCGCACCTTCCTTTGTGACACAAGGGGTCTTTCAGCCCTTGGCGTCCTATAGTTAGCTAGCCTATAGATTTGGCGGGAGAACAGAACAGATTGCTGGTGAGCAGCTGAGAGACAGTAATGCATCTGTTAATATCGAACCACCGGAAGTTCTTTTGTGATTTCTTCTACTCTATTCCTTCCTACAGACGCTCTTCTCAGATTCGAGGCCTCTACCTGTAGTTGCCAGGTGGACTGACAAATAACCGTTAGGTTGGTTCAAACGTTAACAGGTCCTAATATAATACTAAGCAGTTCAGTTCGTTTTCGTGTGATGACCAACTGGCGCATTGAGTTGAATTACAAAAACAAAACAAAACAAATGAAAAAAAAAAAAACCTTCAAGTTTATTACTTGCTAGGCAGCTTTAACAGACATGATTTATAAGTGGATTTATTGTAACGTAAGATGCTTAATTTTACCTAAACATTTACTTTATTTAGAACTTATCTAGGCCCCTACTAATGACAAAGAACTGTACTTACCGACTACAGTAACACAGAATATTAAACCTAACTAGGCCCCTACTTATGTCTGAGTACAATGCATGTACTGGCTACAGTAACACAGGATATTGGACCTAATTAAGTCCCTACTTATGACTGAGTACAATATATGTACTGGCTACAGTAATACAGGGTATTGGTATAATATTTAATATTGATTATGGTTTGTTACTATTTAATACTATATACATTGATGTATCTAACTAACAACACAGGGTGAGTGATCACTGTAATTTCACTTTACTAACAACACAGAGTGATTGGTCACTGTAATTTCACTTTACTAACAACACACAGTGATTGGTCACTGTAATTCCACTTTACTAACAACACAGAGTGAGTGGTCACTGTAATTCCACTTTACTAACAACACAGAGTGAGTGGTCACTGTAATTCCACTTTACTCACAACACAGAGTGAGTGGTCACTGTAATTCCACTTTACTAACAACACAGAGTGAGTGGTCACTGTAATTCCACTTTACTAACAACACAGAGTAAGAGGTCACTGTAATTCCACTTTACTAACAACACAGAATGAGTGGTCACTGTAATTCCACTTTACTAACAACACAGAGTGAGTGGTCACTGTAATTCCACTTTACTAACAACACAGAGTGAGTGGTCACTGTAATTCCACTTTACTAACAACACAGAGTGAGCGGTCACTGTAATTTCACTTTACTAACAACACAGTGATTGGTCACTGTAATTCCACTTTACTAACAACAAAGAGTGAGTGGTCACTGTAATTCCACTTTACGTTACCGATTCAGTATGTTTATATCTCATCCATCTGTTTCGTCATAAAAGATAAAAATAAGCTGTTTCGATCATGTATTGGTTAAATTGGAAACAACTTGATTTTGTTCTCACTTCTTGTTTTGCGTTACTGTTGGACTATTTTCCGAATTGAAGGTTTTTATTAAAATACCATACACAACCAGCAGCGGTGTTGATAAAATGTTGATATAGTTTGTTCATCTTTACGTATGTGTAAATATACTATTAGAAAGTTTGGATGCCATGTTGACGACTTTTATTAGTGTACGTGTGTGTGTTAGTACACATATGGCTTGAATAGTGTTTTTTGCCCACTGATAAATCAATGTATTCTAATAATTATAAACAGTGGAATTTGCAAATCATATTTAAATAGCTATACTCATGTCGAGGTGGATATTTTTAGTTCTGATCCGTGTACCTAGCTTGCTTTGATCAAAATTCACTTTCAAAATGTACAGTATAATTTAACATTATCTTATGCCTGGGAAGCGTGTTCGAACTTGTGAAATTGATTTTCAACTCATTTTTCTGGCGCGTATAGAAAGTTCTTAACGCGTCAGAGCGTTGCCGGTTTACCATATTTGGCTAGGAATTTCAAGCGTTCGTGCTTACTGTACGCAGTGGCAACGTTCTTTGAAGAATTTCCCTCACGGCTATAAGTATAAACCCTCCTCCAGTGCTTGCCAAGTCGTAGCGGAATTCACCTTGTTCTCGATGTGTCCTTCTCGAACCAGACTGCAAAAAATAAATACCATTTGTGATTCTACTTTACGTTTTTAGCAAGTCTGCCTGTTTGTTTTTTACTTCTAAGTTCAGTTTCTCATGAAGCGAAACAATATCCATTTATAGGTTGTTTAAATATATTAATTTGTTTCACTTACCCGTTTAAAATAATATTAAATAGTAATATTATTACTAGTATGGGTGTATTTATGGTGCTGTTATTTATTCGTCTTGTTTTTTTCTTATTTACGTATTTTTTAACGTTAGAAACAAAGTCTAACTAGCCCTAACTGCACATATCAAATTATACATTATGATAGTAAGGAATCTGTAAATTATACGCTCGCTTGCAGAATTTACAAATATTGGTGTCCAGTTTAGTCGTCATGGTCGATAGTTCTTCTTCGAGAAAATGTTTCTAGAATGGTACAGAAAAGCGATGGGTGGCCGGAAGTCTTCCCTCGCCAGCTGCAACTGGGTAGGGCTGTGTATAGACACGCACACACGACCCACTTCTCAGGGCACTGTTGGAATGTTGGACCACCACTTAAAGTGCCAGTTCAATCGCGCCGGTTTTCATTCACAACGGTTGTAGTTTTGAGAGGTACGGGTGTCGCGAGATTTGCCGCCGTTCAGGTTGTTAGATCTCTGAGTAGAAAGATTGGTTGACTGCTCGTGGTTTCGATAAGTGCAGTTTTGTTTTTAAACGGTCGTTCAAAAAATCCCGAGGCTACTTTAACTTGTTGATTGTAAATAGAATAAATTGTTTGATAGTAGGGTTGGATGAGCCATTTGGGCCATGGTTTAAAATAACAAATAATGGAACGGTGGAACGGTGCGTGAGATGGTAATTATTCGAATTCCAGTCTCAGTCGTGAATTTTACAATTACAGAAAGTAATGCTATAGTGATTAAAAAAATAAGGTTATGGAAACTTTAAACTCTTAAAAACTGGAAGTAACTTACAATAGAAGACAAGTATGCTATGTTATTACACCATATTTTCCGGTGCAACTTTTGAAGAAAACGAAAAAAATAGATCGAGCTACACTCTCTCATGCTGAGCGTGTGGGTGTCGGTAGTTCTAAATAACTCCCGTTGACACCAGGGGTTTGATTTGTTTTGTGGACGATTTTTCTTTCATTCGTGTATACTTATGTCATAATACTTATATCATGTGACATTTGCTACTGTGTTAACTATATTATTTGACAGTTGTTGCTGTGTTAACTATATCATCTGACAGTTACTGCTGTGTTGTATCGTCTGACAGTTGCTGCTATATTAGCCGTATCCTCTGAAAACTGTTAATTTGTTTTGAAATGTTTACTTGGATTTCTATCTCAGTGCAACTTATGTAACTATTATTTGTTGTATTTAGAAATGGTACCTAGTTAATGATACTAAAGTTTAAACGTTCATGTTAGCATATGTGTATTTACTGATATTAAACACTTGCATCAACTAATACCGAATTAGACCTTCAGTTTACAACCTTTTGGTAGAATTTATTTCCTCAGTAAAGACAGTAATATCTCTCACCCTTTGTGAGAAGGACCATGAACAGATGTGGTGATCTATCATTCACTTATTTGTTTGGTTTGTTTTGAATTTCGCGCAAAGCTATTCGAGAGCTATCTGCGCTAGCCTTCACTAGTTTAGCAGTGTAAGACTAGAGGGAAGCCAGCTAAACATCACCACCCACTGCCAACTTCTGGGCTACTCTTTTACCAAAGAATAGTGGGATTGACCGTCACATTATAACACCCTCACCACTGAGAGGGCGAGCATGTTTGGTGTGACGGGGATTCGAACCCACAACCCTCGGATTACGAGTCGAACGCCTTAACCACCTGGCCATGCCGGGCCTACACTTATTTGTGGCGTATGTAATAATACCATGAGTTTTTGAGATGTTGTTGTCATTATCATTGTTGTTGAAATTGTTTTTTCTTATAGCAAAGCCAGATCGGGCTCTCTGCTGTGTCTTCCGAGGGGAATCGAATCCATGTTTTTAGCATTGTAAATCTAAAGACTTACTGCTGTCGCAGCGGGGGACAGTTAATTTAAAAGATTATTTTTTTGTTTAATGACTGAATCTGTTTTTCAAACATTTTAAAGATGGGTTCAATAAATAATATTTCAGGATATCGATTCTGGTTATTTAGTATTTGGAACTTTTGTAATAAAGAAAACGAATGTGTTTGAAAGACTCAGTAAGGGAACATTAGGTTTGAGAATTATTTTAATTACGGAAGTTTTTAAAATAAGATATGTGATAACGAGGTATTCGAGTGTCTGTCACATATAAAAATATCCTGTACTGTTGCGACGCTTACATAATTAGTTTCAAAATATAAATTTCAGCCTACTGTAGTGTTGTGACCTTTGTGACTTAATTTAACTTGGGCATACATGACAAAGGTTAAATATACATATGTATTGTTTCGTTATTATTTTACCGTGTTTCTCCGACAATAAGACAGGGCTTATATTAATTTTCACTCCAAAATATGACACTAGGGCTTATTTTCGGGGGATGTCTTATTTTGATATATTAAAAAAATGAAGTTACAAAGTAAAACTATTAAACTAACCATTTAAAATAAACTATTATTAAACTATTAAACTGACTGATGAAAACTTAAACAAATTAATTAACCAACTATTAAACTAATTAATAAATTATTATTATTTTTATTTCTTTCCTCTTCCTGCCACTCTTAACTAGGGCTTATTTTAAGGGTAGGGCTTATATTAAAACTATCCCCAAAAATCACACTAGGTCTTGTTTTATGGGTAGGTCTTATTATCGGAGAAACACGGTAGATCACAAAGTTTATTGTTTGTCTTGGGCCTTGTTGCTAGTATGTGTTAAGGACGTTACAATGCGTCATTATACGAACCCTCCTACTCCTAAATTGGTGTTCTCAGAACTAGGGTGGGTGTAGACTTCCTTCTTGCCTTCCAGGGGTTTCACGTCACATCAGGACCAGTAATTTAGGTTGCCTCTCTTCTAAATCTTTTACAGTTCCTCCCATCCTGTTTTGCAGGGGTACGGACTTACAACACGAGAAACCAGGTTTCGATACCCATAGTGGAGAGATAAGAGCCCTTTATGCAGCTTTGTGAAAAGGAACAAAACAACATACAAATCATCGTGCAGTTAGAACTTGATACAAAACAATAACGTTAACAGTTAGATACCGTAACCGGTGCTGTGAACTTGATACAAAACAATAACGTTAACAGTTAGATACCGTAACCGGTGTTGTGTCTGTTTTTTATTGTGTCGCTCTAGAAGTTTCGTTCCTCAGGAGCTCCAACAGTAAACATTTGCTGTGTTAAATGTAACCAGAAATCTACCATGTTTAGTGCACTCTTTCTTCCTCCACTCCGTGGATATCTTTAAACATTAGGAAGTGAAAATAGGCACTTTTTTTAAAAAACTGATTTTAATTTTCTTCATTTTATCAGAGTTGTGTAAAATAAAAATTAAAACAGAGGATTTATGAATGTTTAGTTTCGCGAACACAGTTTGTTTAAGATTTTCGTAGATTGTTTTGAGTGTGTGTGTTGTCTTTTAGCAAAGCCACATCGGGCTAGTTACCGTGTTTACCGTTTTTGTTTTGAATTACGTGAAAAGCTACACGACACCTATATGTGCCTTCTCTCTAATTTAGTAGTGTAAGACTAGAGGGAAGGCAGTTAGTCATCACTACCTACCAGCAACTTTAGCGCTATTATTTTAACAACGAATAGTGTGATTGATCGGAACATTATAACCTCCCCCACGGCCGAAAGGGTGAACGTGTTTGGTGTGACGGGGTTTCGAACCCCCCGACTCTTAAGATTGCGAGTCGGGCTCCCTAACCAGTGACCATGCAGGACTGTAACAGTTAGAACTCATAAGGAAAAGCGAGTCATTCTTTTTCATCCTGTACGCTGTAAATAAATACTTGAACTGCAGGAAAGTAAACAGTATTGTGTATTCAGTGAAAGACATACTTGCTTGAGAAATTCGGACATCACGGGACCGTTTGGCCCCTCAAGGGTGTTTGTGTACACCCACACCTGGCTAAGTAAAAGTGTAAACCCACACTTTACTTCTTAGGAAATCATCGATTTCCTTTCTAAACTCTGGGAAATGCTGGCTTCCATTACTTCCGCTATCAGCCATAAGCCAGTCACTTGCTTCTGATTCAGAACGTGGGTAACAAAAATAATAACAACATCTGCTGTTTATATCACGAATGCCTAGCAAATTTTATTTCTTCTGGCGTTTCGCCATATTTCGGCGTAACTTTCAAAAAAAAAAATGTTTACAAGAGATACGTAACGTCTACTGAGATTTTACCTTCAACATCCGGCTGATTTTTATCAGAAAATCTTAAAAATCATGCTGTTTTCCTGGTGTTTTGAACTCGCCAAAGTCTCTGTAAACGCTATTGCATCACCTGTACTTCTACCGTAGCAATATCTTCACGCGCAAGTGACTCATGCACGAACATGTGTGTATCCGTAACCAAGGTGTTCGACAGCTGTTGTTCTATCCACCACCTGCCTCTGCTCCGTCCGCCTGGAATAACCGTTTTTCTGTTCTTGTTTAAGACAAGTATGGTGAAGAATAAGAAAACTCCGTATCAAAATTTTTGTCTCGTACTTTTGTAAATCGTTGAATTTGCCGTTACACGTTTCCACCAACTGTCCTAGAATTTCGTGTGTTAATTATTTATGTATTTGAAATGTACAAATATATGATTTATTGACAGCATAATTGATACATGATTATTGTAAGTAGTTTAGCTAAATTTTTAAATAGATAAAAAATCGTTACAAAAGTGGAAGGAAATATGGGAGATTTTTTTTCCAAAAGTAGTTGATTTTTAATGTGAAGTTTAAACGCATCAACAGAATGAACTATGACCTGTTAATAATCCTGTGTTATGCTTCACTAACACACTGAAATATTTACTGTTAGCACTGCTCCATTATACAAGTTGTTCAAAACTGTCTATCCTATTTTAAATTCTAATAATTAGATTAATAAAGAAATATAGCTATACAGTTTTTATTGTCGTGTCGGTAAACTTCATGTGCATCGTTAGTGGTTCTCAGCACGTAAAATAGATATTCACTTTAACTACACGTTCGTTGCAACATGTCGGCAGTTATAGTGGTGATAACGTCTGTTATCCTGATCTCTAGGTCTGTCAAGTTTGCTGTTGGTGGGTGATACACAATATCTTTAACATACCCCCAATGAAAGAAGTCTAGTGAAGTGATACCTGGAAAAAGTGGAGGCTAGGGAGTGACCAATTCAGACCAGTCAATCGCGTCGTGCTATTTCTCGCTCTATTGCCATTTTACCGGGTAACATTACCCACTGGACATGACAATAAAAATTATTTGAGTTGGGTTAAAAGGTGTTGAAAACTGAATTGTCGTATTTTTGCATTTAAGTTCATTATTCAATTTTCAAATAGGAAATTTAATTCTGGGTCCTCTGGAATAGTATTTGCTGAGGTTATATATAGTTAAATAATTGGTAAAACTTTAGAGAAGAGATAAATCGAAACATTTTTGTGTAAAACTAAATGTTGGTCATATTTTCAGGCTGCCATTCTGCAACACACATCAGAATATATTTATCAACTAGAACAAGAGAAGACCAAACTGTTATCTCAGAACTGTCAACTAAAGCGACTGCTGAACTCGCAGGTCACTCTAGAAAATGAATTAAGCAATACTGATTCTCCTCTACCCAAGAGGAAAAAAGTCAAACACAGTAAGTAATTATGAAAGCAACTCCAAGTCAGTATGGTGAATTAATAATAAAAAATTAGCCTTCTTTCTAAGGGATGGTTTTTCATGTTTTCGTCTCTCAAAATTAAAGTTTTGCATACAGTTTAAGATGGTGAACTTAAACAGCTGTTTGCCAAAGTTTAAACCATGCCTTACCATACCTTAAATAGGTTAACAGTAATATCTCATATGCATACCTCGGAATTTTCTATATATTTGGTTACTGATATTTGCCAGTTGTGTTTTATATAAACCAAAACACAAACAGGTTTCTACCTGTGGATAACAAAACATTACAATCGTTGAACTGTTCCATTTCTTTCTCTGTATTTTTTTTTGTATTGGATTCATGGTTTTGAGGACATAATTTTAGAGAGAATTTAAATTAACAGTTGTAGAAATATCACTGAACTAAAACACAAATAACTTAAATCAGATATGTTTTTCAAAACCTACAAACATAAACAATACAATTTTTACATAAATATAAACAATACAGACTTCACATAAATTAATATATCAAATATATCCTTTATTTTCTATTCTTTATCATTGTCTTTTGATTGAAATTTAATATTTTTTCTACTTGTATAATAGAAAAACAATTTCTTTCTGTAATCTTTAACAAGTATAATGCCACTTATTTTATTTTTACAGTTGGAGAATTGCAACTAATCTTGGTCAAAATATATTCATTAAAATATTTGCTGAAGAAAAGCCCAATATATATACATACATATATTGTAAACATTTATAAAGACTGTATTTTGAAGACATTACAATGTTTCTAAGTAAAACATGCTTGTTTTGTAGCTGTGATGGGTCTTTTTCATTTTGTTTTATGTTCTCAGTAAAATTAAAATTAACTGTTTTCATCTAAGATTTGGATATGCTGTGATAAATTCGCAGTATTCTTTCTTATGATGTACTCTTTTATTTTATTAATTATATATATCTATAAAGAAGTGGTGGGTGGGTAGATGTCCAAAACCTTTCTGTGCAAAATCTTAATGTATGTAGTAAAACAAATGATACCAATATATACAAATAATACAAAATGTGAAAGAACCAAATATTTAAGAGCATCCTAAAATCCAATTCTAAAGTGTAATAATTACTACTTATATTATGTTCATATGTTGGGAACCACATACACAAAGAGATAAGTGGTAACTCATTCTTGGTTTGTGTTGGAAAGAATATGAGTGTGGTTTCAGATCACTAGATGGATATTTATTAAAAGTGACTATCCCAAGTAATAAGTGACTTAGAGAATTGCTAGTAGCACATTCACTCAGTATGGAAACTGTAATGAGTCAGGTTTAAAGTTGGGATGACGTGTTTCAGTTTGTCCAGTTGATTGTCATGCTACTCAAGTTGTGTTGAGTTTTGTCGAGGTACACTACATCTGGTATCATTTGGCACATGTACATTTCAAAAGTATATTGAGGTTCTATGTCTCTGTAATAATTGATAGTTTATGTTTTAAAAGAACCAGAAGTGAATGATATAATCCATGCATCACTATTCACTGATTATTTGGTAGCAATTCATTTAGGATGGATGGAGGTATTACAGTAAGTGAACATACAGATTGTATTGTGTTTCTGGTGGCACCTTCACTTGTGGATGATGCTCATCAGGAGAGTGCTCAGATTATCATGGTTGCAATGGGACTGGACTGTCCTAATGAAGAATAATTTGATGTAATATGAAGAGAATTACAGTTTGCTGTATGGAAGAAAAAATAGAGATTGCACATTGTAATCTAAATCTAGTGGACCAGCTTTAAAACCTCCTTGGGTAAAATGTGAGATGGTATGTGTCCTGAAGATACTGTAACTGTATCAATGTTGGAAGGTACAGTGTTAGTTGAAGTGTGTCCTGAAGATGCTGAGAATGTATCAGTGTTGGAGAAGTGATGAAGCATGGTCATTATTAAAAACATTTTATGAGACGTAGTGTTCAGTAAAATACCAAATCTGACCACTGCAGATCGTCACTAGTAATTTATTGTTAATGCAAGAGATTTGTAAGTTTAACTTGGTGAATAATATTTAGTATGCTAAAAAACTAATATAACTACAGATAGTTTATTTATTATAATTATGAATTAGTTTCCTTCTTTTGATTGAAGGATAGTTTAACTGTTAATCTATTGAAATAGCTCATGACACTATTAGTTTATGTACAGAAGTTTGCCCCACATCAGTCTCTTAAAAAAATTAATTTTCTAAATGTGTAAAGTGTCCTAAAAGGTGTTCTGTTATTGTCAAGCTTATGACTTTTATGCACAAGATGAAAGAACTTATGCACCTAGCAATTAGCTTCTATCATATTTACATTGGTGCATTCATTTATCATGACCACATTATCTTTCAGTAACAACTGCAGAGTCTTCTGATGAAGGGATTGGAAATATGAGTCCACATCAAGAGTCTAAATCCAACTTGGAAGAAGTGAAATCTGAAGTGTTAGAGCTTCGTGTCCAGCTAGATCGAGAGAGGAGGCTGCGGATGATACTAGAGGAACAGACTCGGAATTTGGAAAGTCAGGTCTATCAAACCCAAACATCAGAGGTATGTACAATATTTGTTTATCTCATAATTAGAATACTTATATTATTAATGAAGTGTTATTATTTCACAGCCGTATTCACCTTGCAAGTTATTATTATTGTTTTTTTACATAGTGAGAAAATTTACTTATGAAGTCCATCTGAATTGTTGCTGTTATATGTTCGTGAATGCTTTGTGTCCTTATTGAAATAACATTTTTTATATTTTCTTCATTTGAAAAGTTTTGCTTAACTTATTAAGCAAGAAATGGTAAGTTGTTAAGGAAAATAAACTGTGTATAAAGTAAACTTGTTTTTTATTTCAGTGTCTCATGGGAAGGTTTGTCAGTCAGTTTTCGTCACAGCAGCAGTTAGTCAGTGTACGACCAGAGGATGATGTTTCACCTGAGGGAATAAAGTCTTCTAATTCCAGAGCACCAGAATCTCCACAGGACTTGTCTGGAAGGAAATCTAACTCGGAAGAAGTACTTCATGCAACTTATGGTAATTCTGTTGTCCAGGTACCAAGGGCAGAGACAAAGGAACCACAGAATCTGTGTAAAGGAAACAGCACATCAAGACAGAATCTGGAAACAATTGTTGAAGCTATCCGGCATCTGGAAGGTGATCACTTGTTCCGTGATGATCCTGAACCACCCGAACAAACAAGGTCAGCTTCTGAGTCCACTCCAAGTTCTCAGCTTCATATCTCTAGAAATAAACTCGTGATGCAACAATTGTTTCACTGTCCACCAGTGACTTCTTACTCTCGGCCAGGCGTCATTGTTACTAATCGTTCGTAACTGCTTTTTTTCCGGTCATCCTCGGAGATCATTTTGTTTTTAATTTCCATCTGCCATCTTCATGATGTATATAAAGTAACGTTGTAATTTCACTATTATATATTGTACACTGTTGTATGATAATGGGGTTGCTTCCAGTAAAGAAATATGGACCTTACAATTTTTAAATAATTAAAAAAAAAACTGAAATTATGAAAGAGGAAACATCATCTATTGAAAGAAAGAGATTTAGTATTTTTTGAAAACGTTTTTCAAAAACTTAATGTTAACATTTGTGTGGTTATATTTTTACCAGGAGTTTTAATAAGATTTGGTATTTCACTTCATTGGATCTAGATCTGAGTCAAAGTGAAGGTACTGTAGTGTTTTACAGTTTGTATAAATTTGTAATGTGCATAGGGTGAAAACAGGTTTAAAAGGAAAAAAATCACCTTCCATTTGCCAGCATCCTGATATTTGTAAAAAATAAGTTTCTGTATCAGTCTGATTGTAAATCTGTAAGATATTATGTTATTTCTTTATCAGTACATCAAAATGTATTGATGTACATGTTACTGAAAATTGTTAAGACCTATATGGCAGACGTGTCACATTTACATTTTTTTTTGGCCATTCTTCAATTTAATGTTCCTATTATTTGTGTAAAATAAAGCTTGAAATAATTTTACCTTGATATTTATTATCATTATCTATGAATACAGAATGTACACCTTCCCTGTGTTGTAATGTTTGAAATACAGTGTGAAAATAAACTGGGGTTTCAGTTATTCACCTTTCAGTTTAATAAATAAACAGACTAACTACAGGATGATAAGAGATTGATGCTATACAGATAGCATTATTATTGTTAATATGTTGTGAAAGATTTCTGAACCAGCAGTACTTTGAATCCTACCTGAGAACATTCCATGTGATCTTTTTGAGATCTTTGCAAACTAAGATATTGACTAGCTATCTAATGTTTACATGAAAGAACTTGTCAAGTTTATTATATTACATAACATTCACACAGCATTTTTATTTAACACAAAGCTAAAACCTGAAGTAATGAACAAAAGAAGTGAAACCTATAAAGATAGTGATTTACAGATTAAATTTCATCACAACTATATTCACTGTAACCTAATTTGAAACCTATGAAAATAATGGTTTATATACTAAATTTCATCATAACTAAATTTGAAACCTATTAATATAATTGTTTATATACTATATTTTTCACAACATTGAGTGTAACCTAATTGGAAACCTATTTAAATAACTGTTCATATACTAGATTTTATGACAAGTATATTCAGTGTAACCTAATTAAAAAACCTATTAAATAACAGTGCATGTTCTAAATTTTACAACAAATACATTCAGTGTAACCTTTTTTGAAACCTATTAAAGTAATTCTTTATATACAAAATTTTATCCCTACATTCAGTGTAACATAATCGGAAACCTGTTAAAATAATAGTTTATATACTATATTTTATTACAACTATATTCACTGTAACCTAATATGAAACCTATTAAATTATTTGGTTATATACTAAATTCTATCCCTATATTCAGCGTCCTTAATTTGAAACCTATTAAAATAATTTTTTTTATATACTATGTTGTATCACAAGTAAAGTAATGGTACTTTAATTTGAAACCTATTAAAATAATGGTTTAAATACTAAATTTCATCACTATAGCCTTCACTCTAAAGTAATTTCAAACATAATAAGATAATTGTTTACATACTATATGTTATCAGAACTGCCTTCAGTGTAACCTAATAAAGCTCTATTAAGACAATGGGATAAATACTAAATTTTACCACTTGTACCTAAAGTGTAACCCTAATTTCACACCTATTAAAATAATGGTTTATGCACTAAATTTTATAATAACTACATTCTGTGTAACGTCATTTCAAACCAATTAAAATAATGGTTTATATACTAACTTCTATCACTAAATTCAGTGTCCCTAATTTGAAAACTATTAACATAATGATTTATATACTAAGTTTTATCACAAATACATTCAGTTTAATCTATTTTGAAACGTATTAAGATAATGGTTAATATATTAAATGTTTCACAACTACATTCAGTTTAACGTGTTCTGAAACCTATTAAAATAATTTTTTATATACTGATTTCAATCACTTTATTCAGTGTTCCAAATTTGAAACATTTTAATATAATGGTTTATGTACTAAATATTATTACATTTACTTTCAGTGTAACATAATTTGAAACCTATTAAAATAATGGTTTATATAATAAATTTTATCACACAAATTCAGTGTAACCTATTTTAAATGTATGAAAAACTGGTTTATATACTAAATTTTTTCATTACATTCAGTGTAGCCTAATATAAAACGTATGAAGATAATGAATTAAATACAAAATATTATCACATCTACACTAAGTGTAACCTAATTCCACTCATATTAAAATAATGGTTTATGCAATAAATATTACTACAACTATATTCAGTGTAACCTAAGTTTAAAGCTATTAAAGTAATGGTTTATATACTAAATCCTATCTCTACTTTCAGTGTCCCTAATTTGAAAAATATTATGATAAAGATTTATATACTAAATGTTAACACAAGTACATTCAGTGTAACCTAATTTAAATTATATTAAGATAATAGTTTATATACTAAATACTATCACATTCATATTCTGTGTAACCTCATTTCAAACGTATCAAAATAATGGTTTAAATACTAATTTTTATCACAACTACATTTAGAATAACATAATTTCAAACCTATTATGATACTGGTTTATGTAATAAATTTTATCAGAACTACATTCAGTGTAACCTAATTTGAAACCTGTTAATATAATGGATCACATACTAAATTTTTTCACCATTGGATTCAGTGTAACATAATTTGAAACCTACAAAAATATGGATTCTAACCCTACATTCAGAATACCTAATTTGAACCATATTAAAATAGTGGTTTATGTACCAAATTTTATAACTATCTTGAGTGTAAACTAATTTGAAACCTATTAAGATAATGATTAATATACCAAATATTATCTCAACTAAAGAAAGGGTAAGCTGATTTGAAAACTATTAAAAGAGTGGTTCAAATTCTAAATTGTATCACAACTACATTCAGTGTAGCCTAATTTGGAAACAATTAAAATAAAAATTTACATAATATATTTTATCACAAGTACATTCTGTGTAATCGAATTTTAAAAACTATTAAAATATTGATGGTTTATATACTACAGTTCATCACAACTACATTCAGTGTAATCTAATTTCAAACCTGTTAAAACAATGGTTTATATTCTAAATTTTATTTGAACTACATTTCACTGTAACCTAATTTGGAAGCTCTTAAATAATGGGTTATCTAGTAAATTCTAACACTACATTTTGAATATCTTATTAACATAGTTTGTCACCAATTAAAATAAAATTTTTTTTATCGCAACTACACAAAATGTTATCCAATTTCATACCTATTAAAATAATGGTTTATGTACTAAAGCTTATCACAATTTGTTTGAGTGTAAACTAATTTGAAACCTATTAGAGAAATTGTTTATGTACTAAATTTTATCACACTATATTCAGTGTAATATAATTTGAAACCTGTTATAATAACAGTTTGTATACTAAATTCAATGCCTACATTTATTGTACCTTATTTGAAACCTATTAAAATAATAGTTTTTTCCACTAAATTCTATCACTACTTTAAGTGTAGCTTGTTTAAAACTTCTTAAAATAATACTTTATATACTAAATTTTATTATAACCATATTCAGTGTAACCTAAATTGAAACCTATTAAAATAATGGTTTATATTCTAACTTTTGTCACAACTACATTTAGAGTAACCTAATTCAAAAACAATTAAGATTATGGCTTATGCATTAATGTTTTCAAAACTACATTCAGTGTAACGTAATTTGAAACCTATTAAAAATATGGTTAATATAATAAATTCTATCACTACATTCATTGTAACCTAATTTGAAAACTGTTAAGATAATGGTTTATATACTATATTTTATCGCAATTAGATTCTGTTTAACGAAATTTTAAATCGTATTAAAATAATGATCGTTTACATACTACACTTTATCACAACCAACTTCACTATAACCTAATTTTAAATCTGTCAAAACAATAGTTTTGATACAAAGTTCTATCGCTACATTCAGTGTACGTAATTAGAATCCTTTTAAAAATGGTTAAAATACTAAATTTTAATCCAACTTCATTCAGTGTAACCTAATTTCATACCAATTAAAATAATGGTTTATGTACTACATTTTATCACTAGTAGGTTCAGTGTAACTGTAACCTAATATCAAACTTGTTAAAATAATGGAAAAAAATACTAAATTTTATCACAACTAAATTCAGTGTAACCTAATTTAAAACTTGTTAAAATAATGGTTTATATACTAACTTTTATCACAATTAAATTAAGTTTACCTAATTTCAAAACTATTAAAATATTATCTATTAAATATTATCACAACTACAGTCAGTGTAACCTATATTACAAACTATTAAAATAATGGTTGACTTATGAAAATTTATCACAACTACATTTATTTTAAACAAATTTCCAACCAAGTAAAATAATGGTTAATATGCTAAATTTTATCACAACAACATTCAGTGAAAATTTTAATTGACCTCTATTGACATAATTCGTTATATACTAAATTCTAAGGGCCCGGCATGGCCAAGCGTGTTAAGGCTTGCGACTCGTAATCTGAGGGTTGCGGGTTCGCCAAACATGCTCGCCCTTTCAGCCATAGGGGCGTTATAATGTGACGATCAATCCCACTATTCGTTGGTAAAAGAGTAGCTCAAGAGTTGGCGGTGGGTGGTGATGACTAGCTGCCTTCCCTCTAGTATTACACTGCTAAATTAGGGATGGCTAGCACAGATAGCCCTCGAGTAGCTTTGTGCGAAATTCATAAACAAACTAAATTCTATTACTATCTTCAGTGCCCCTAATTTGAAACCTGTTAAAATAATGGTTTAAATACTAAATTTTACCACAACTACTCTTATTGTATCCTAATTTGAAACCTACTGAGATAATTTTTACATACATAATTTTATCAGTGTAACCTAACTGAAAATTTATTACGATAATTGTTTATGTACTAAATATAATCAGAACCACATTCAGTGTATCCTAATACCAAATCTGTTAACTAAATAACGGTTTATATACTAACTTTTATCGCAATTACATTAAGTGTACCCTAATTTGAAACCTCTTAGATAATGATTTATGTACTAAATATTTTCAGAACTACATGCAGTGTAACCTAATTTAAAACGTATTAAATAATTTTTATATAGTACATTCTATCAATACTTTTAGTTTCACTAATTTAAAACCTATTAAGATAATAGTTTATATACTATATTTTATTACATCTACTTTAAGTGTAACCTAATTTGAAACCAATAAAATAATAGTTCATATACTAACTTTTATCTCAGCTAGTTAAGTGTAACCCTATTTGAAAGCTATTAGAATAATAGTTCATGCACTAAATTATATCACTAAATTGAGCACAACTAACTTGAAACCTAATAATATAACGGTTTATATGCTAAATTTCACTACAGCTACATTAATTTAAACCGTATTTGAAAACTTTTAAAATAATGGTTTGTGTACTAAATTTTTTTCACAACAACATTTGGCGTGACGTAATTTTAAACCTAGTAAGAATATTGTTTATTTACAAAGTTTTATCAGAACTACATTCAGTGTGACCTAGTATCAAAACTGTTAAAATAATGGTTTGTATACTAACTTTTATGACAAGTACATTCAGTGTATCGAATTTGAAAAATATTAAAATACAAAATTCAATATCAACTGTTTTCTTTGTAACCTAATTTCTAACCTATTAAGATAATGGTTTATGTACTACATTTTATCACAACTTCGTTTAGTGTGACCATGATTGAAACCTAATAAAATAATTATTCATGTACTAAATTTCATCACAACTACATTAAGTGTAATATAATTTCTAACCTATAAGGATAATGGCTCATATTCCAAATTTAATCACAACAACATTCAGTGTAATTTAATTGAAAACCTATAGAACTAGTGGGTTATTTACTAAGTTCCTCGCTACATTCAGAGTAACTAATTTGAAGGCTATTAAAATAATATTTTATTTACTAAATTTTATCGCAAGTATATTCATTGTAACATTTTAAGATGATGGTTTATCTACCACATTTTATCAAAACTACATTCAGTGTAACATAATTTCAAAATTTTTAAAATAATAATTTATATACAAAGTTTGATAAATAGTTGATTCAGTATATCAAATTTGAAACCTATTAATAATAATTTATATACTAAATTTTATCACAGCTACATTCTTTGTAACATAATTTTAAACAGTAATATAATAGTTTATGTACTACATTTTATGACAACCACGTTCAGTGTAACGTAATTCCAAAGCAGGTAAAATATTGGTTTATAAACTAACTTTTAATACAGCTACATTACGTGTATCTAAGTTGAAACATATTAAAATAATGCTTTATATACCAAATTGTGTCAAAACTACATTCACTGTAACATAATTTGAACACTACTGAAATAACGGTTTTAAATCTAAATTTTATCACAACTACATTTAGTGTAACCAAGTTTGAAAACTGTTAAAATAATGGTTTATATACTAAATTTTATAACAACTACATTCAGCATAACCTAATTTGAAACTTATTAATATAATTGTTTATATACTAGATTTCATCGTTTCTACATTCAGTGTAACTAATTTAAAACATATTAAGATAATAGTTTATATAAATTTTTACACAACTACATCAGTGTAACTTAATTTAAAACCTAGTAAAATAATGGTTCATAAACTAGATTTTATGAAAACTACATTAGTGTAACCTAATTTGAAACCTAGTAAAATAATAATGTATAGGCTAAATATTATTACAACTACCTTCAGTGTAACCGAATTTTAAACCTATTGAAATAATGGTTGATATTTAAAATTGTATGAAAAATAAAATCAGTGTAACCTAATTTGAAAACTATCAAATGTTTATATTCTAAATTTAATCACAACTACGTTCAGGGTAACCTAATTTAAACTTATTGGTATAATAGCTTATATACTAAATTCTATCACAACATTCATTGCACCTGTTAAAACAATACTTTACATACTAAATTTTATTACAACTACATTCAGTGCAACAAATTTTGAGAACTATTAAAATAATGGTTTATATACTAAATTATATAACAACTACATTCGGTGTAACTAATTTGAAACCTATTAAAATATTTGTTTATATACTAGATTTCACCATCTTTACATGCAGAGTAACCTGATTAAAAATCTATTAAGATAATGGTTTATATACTATTTTAACACAAGTACATCAGTGTAACTTAATTTGAAACCTAATAAAATATTGGTTCATGTACTAGATTTTGTGACAACGATATTAGAGTAATGTAATTTGAAACTTATTAAAATAATTGTATGTGTACTAAAAATTATCACAGTTCTTCTCAGAGTAACCTAATTTGAATCCTGTTAAAATAATGGTTTATATACTAAATTTAATCACAACTGCATACAGTGTAACCAAATTGGAAACCTATTAAAATAATTAATTATATATAATATTCTATCAATACATTCAGTGTCTCTAATTTGAAACCTATTAAAATAATAATTTATGTACTAAACTGTAATAAAACTACACAGTGTAAACAAAGTTTAAAGCTATTAAAATAATAATTTATATACTAAACTTTATCAAACTACATTCAGTGTAATCTAATTTGAAACCTATTATGTTAATTAATTTTATACTACGAGGTCTGTTCAAAAAATACGCGAACTGACGTCATAAAACAAAATGTACTTTATTTAGAAGTTACAGGTCTGGGACCCCTTCAAGGTACTCTCCTCCCCAACGCACACACTTATCCAAACGGTGTTTCCACTTGTTGAAACAGTCCTGGTACGCTTCTTTTGTAATGTCCTCCAGCTCCTTCGTCGCATTTGCCTTAATCTCGGGAATCGTCTCAAATCTTCTTCCTTTCAAGGGTCTTTTGAGTTTGGGAAACAAGAAAACATCGAGGAGCAAGGTCAGGTGGTAGTAGGGGTGGGAAGAACAGTGATCGAGTGTTTGGCCAAAACGCACGAGTTCTGAGGCACAATTTTCGCAGCAACGCGGTGCATCTTCAATTTTTCGGTCACAATCTCGTAACAAGATCCAACTGATATCCCAAACTCTTCAGCAAGCTCCCTAACAGTCAGACGTCGATTTGCTTGCACCAGGGTGTTGATTTTGTCGACGTGTGGGTCGTCAGTTGACGTGGAAGGACGTCCAGGACGCTCATCATCTTCAATGGACTTTCGACCATTCTTAAAACGTTCATGCCACTTGAAACATGCCGTACGCTTCATAGCAACATCACCGTAAGCCATGTTAAACATAGCAAAAGTTTCAGTCGCAGATTTTCCAAGTTTAACACAAAATTTCATAGCAAGTCGTTGCTTCTTCAGGTCATTCATTCTGAAATTCGCCAAACGAAAAAAAACGCACTTCACTTAAAACCGCGTAGCTAATACACAAATGAAGATATCTGCAATCGGGAAATGGCGTCGTAATCAGCTGATCTGTGCAAAGCTAGCGACACCAAGCGGATTCCACTGGAACCAACTGGAGCCGCGCAATTCAAACAGTCCGCGTATTTTTTGAACAGACCTCGTATATTTTGTAACATCTACCTTTAGTGTAACCTAATTTGAAACTCATAAAATAATAGTTTATATACTAACTTTTATCACAGATACGTTAAGTGTAACCTTATTTGAAACCTATTAGAATATTAGTTCATGCACTAAATTAAGCACAACTAATTTGAAACCTATTAATATAATGGTTTATATGCTAAATATCATCACAACTACATTCATTGTAACCTTATTTGAAATCTTTTAAAATAATGGCTAATGTACTAAATTATTTCCTTCTACAACATTTAAGGGGAACCTAATTTTTAAACAATTAATAATATTGTTTATTTACTAATTTTTATCAGAACTACTTTCAGTGTGACCTAGAATCAAACCTGTTAAAATAATGGTTTATATACTAAGTTTTATCACAACTACAGTCTGTGTAACCTATCTTAAAAACTATTAAAATAATGGTTTATATACTAAATTTTATCACAAATATTTTAAGTGTAGCCTAATTTGACAATAATGGTTTATATGCTAAATTTTATCATAACTACATTTAGGGTAACCTAATTTTAAACTTTTTTAAGATTATTGTTTATATACTATATTTTAACACAACTAAATTCAGTGTAACCTCATTTGAATCCTATGAAATTAATAGTTCATATACTAGATTGTATGACAACAAAATTTAGTGTAAATTAATTGGAAACCTTTTAAGAAAATGCTTTACATGCTAAATTTTATGACAACTATATTCGGTGTAACATTATTTCTAACGTATTAAGATAACGATTTATTTATCAAATTTTATCTCAGCTATATCCAGTGTAACTTAATGTGAAACTATTTAAATAATAGCTTATATACTAAATTTTATCACACCTATATCCAGTGTAACTTAATGTGAAACAATTGAAATAATAGCTTATATACTAAATTTTATCACACCTACAATCGGTGTAATATAATTTGTAACCTAGTAAAATAATGGTTTATATAAAAAAATTTATCACTATTACCTTAATTGTAACCTGATTTCAAACGTTTTAATTAAAAGTTTTTATGTTCCCTTTTTTACAACTATATTCAGTGTAACTTTATTAGATACTTTTTCAAATAATGGTTTATATACTAAATTTTATTACAACTAAATACAGTGTAACCTAATTTGAAACCTATTAAAATAATTGTCTATACACTATATTTTACCAATACATTCAGTATTCTTTATTTCAAACCTATTAAGGTAATGTTTTATATGCTAAATGCTATCACAACTACATTCAGTACAACCTGATTTGAACTTATTAAGATAATTGTTTATATAATCTTCTTTATCACAACTCATTATATAACCTAATTTTGAATCCAATTAAAATTATGGTTTATATACTAGATAATATCATCTATACATTCAGTATAACCAAATTAAAGCCTATTAAGATAAGGTTTATATACTAAATTTATATCACAACTACATTTAGTGTAATCTAATTTGAAACCTAATAAAATAAA
>NC_134834.1:103667336-103739283 GCF_004210375.1 Tachypleus tridentatus
CCAAATATAGTCTCCCATTATGTTTTCAATATACGCTCCCAGGTCACAAAAGCAAAGTTTGAAGAGAAAAATAAGGTTTTTCTCCATTTACTTTAACAATTTGTAAATAACACTTTCTGTTCAGGAACAAGAAGTAGTAAAAATTTTATTACATAGTGTAATGTACAACAATTTAAATCAGACACAGCCCATAATTTATTATGATCAATGTTTTAATAAAGATGGGTGTAAACTGGTATACACCTCAAACTGTTGAGGATGAATAACTGTTTCTTTTAAAATCACTTTTGAAAAACAAAACAGTAAATTAGATTTGTTTTGTATTTTTTGTAGTGGTTCTTTGGTCTGTCAAACACACTGACTGTACAGCATTAGTAAAGAACTTAAATGATAAAATTTAAACTTTTTGAAAAACTTTTGATATTCATTTTGGAATTTTCAGAGGTTATGAAAAGGAATATTGTTAAATGAAAAAAAAGAAGGTATTTTTAATCTTAATGTCCCAAATCACCTTGCATTCAAATTCAAACCCGTCAGAGTTACACTCTGACTCCATACATTCGTAGATAAATCTTTAGCAAAAACACTTGATTAAAAAATCTGGGTACATTTATCAAAAGCTCACCATACTTCCATGAAGATATGCTTACCACATTAAACGTTATGGTCAGTACACTTATATAGCTACCCAGTGGTTATATGTTCAGTCAAAGTGATCCAGCCCTCACACAGAGAGAGAGTTAAACTCTGTTAGCAATATTGATACATACTTAGAATTCAGATATACTTACATATTCCATCATAGTAGTTGAATCCTTTCTTTGCTTTCCTAACCTCCAGTGAAGACCAAGCTAAATCAGACATAAGAATTACAAAGCACTTCTTAAATATGTCTCATTTATGCTTCAAACAATGTACATAATTAAATGTTTCATATGAAAGTAATTCAAGTATACATATATGTACAATGTGTGTATCAACAGTGGCAAAAATAGAAATAACGTAGCTGTAAATTAGTGAAGGCAAGTCAATTGAGAACAAGGTTTTATATGCAACAGACATCAGACCGTGTGCTAGCTGACTGAATGACCAGGCTCAATTTTCACCAATCATACCATGGATATAATTTTACAAGAACTGTTATGTGGATCCAACAACCACATCATCTTGCATTGTACTAAGATCTTAAATCATTAGTCTAAGAAGTTATAGATGAGTCATTCTCATGCTGTTGATTTATACAGGTTTGTTAGATATCCTGATGTGACAGTTGGGCTTCAAGTCCTTCCTCTACAAGACGGAGAGAATTCACCTGTGAAGGTTTTTTTTTTTACCTTCAAAATCTGCCCAACTACCACTGACCTGAGCCTGACATCAGTAAGGTAAACAGCAGTACCACAGTACAATAATCAATGAACTGAGAACAGTTTCTTGTCTATCTGAAAACCAACAGATCATGTATTGTTCCATAAACAATAAAAATGACATCAGGAGCAACACCTACATTTTGAAAGTAAAAATAAACTGTCATGTAATAGGTACATAGTGAAAACTACTGTTTCTAACATAACCAACAAGGAGAGAGCTCACCAATATTTGAATATTCCATGTTCAGAGCAGAGACAGTAAAGATGAGGACAAGGTCAACATTTGTGTTTTTACGAGACAAAACTTGTAATCCAACTAACATTTCAGAATACAAACAAAAGCCACAACAACAACAATAATAATACTAATAATTAAGTTACCTGTGAATTTTTGGTTGCATAAAAATATATTGATGTCCAGAAATGTTTCTTAGCAATTGATCTCTAACAAATGATGATATAGCAATAACTTATGGTCTCAATGAAATATTAAATTTTACCTGACATAAAATACATATCACTGGTGAAAATGTCCATTATAACATGTAATTATAAAATATTAATGCTGGAATACAAAATTATCTTCAGGACCCTGAACATATACCTGATATGTCATACTAAGTCTGTGTCAATACAGACATACTACATGGAATTATATATGACACTTTGTGAAATATCATCCAGAACAAGTGATGGTATGTTACTTTCTCCAGATTTTACAAATAGCATGCTTCTCAATTAAACAAACTGTATTATGTTTTGCACAAATATATGTAGGACCTACAAATACTGTTTCACAGAAAACTACAACGATTTTTATGAAAAAAATACTTGAATTTTGTGGGAGTTTCTATATAATTCATCTGATTCAAGTTCCTGTGTGAAGTTTATGTAAAACATTTTACTAGTTGACTGCTGAGTTACACAACAGAATTTCCGAGGCACAACAAGTGACCTGACTACATTTTTTAACTGCTGTTTATCAATAAATGTAAGACCATACCTGAACTTTTATTCAAAATAAAGAAAGTTTAAGAAGTATTGTACTAGAAAATGAATCAACAAGTATTGTACTAGCAAATGAATCAACAAACTTTTATTGTTTGCCACCTGACTTTAATGATTAGGTACATGAACTATTTTTCTGAACAAAATAAAACTGGTATTTCAAACTAATTTTGGTGCAAAAACTGTAACAAAAAGAAATGTCATTACGTAGGTCTTACGAAATTTAAGTATGATAACATTTTCAAATATAGACATATCTTCCATAGAAAATAAATAAAATAATTACAGGGGTATGTATAAGTGTACCAACAAATAAAGTTTATGTGGAAAACTAAGACCAACTAATATATAGTTTAACACATTTATTACAATATCATTTAATAAGGAAAGTTTAAGGTGAAGATACTTACTTTGTGATAAAGATGGCTATTTTCCCAATCCAATACTTTTTCTATTGAATGTCTTGTCTATTGAAAACAGAGGTTACAACATTTTAAAATTTATACATACATACATACAGTATGGAAATTATAATCAGTGATGTCGAGAAACCCACTTGTTGAGAATTTATATGCAAAAACGGCTCGTTTGGGTTGAGAAAATATTTACATAGAAGAAGCGAACAACGCTTCGACCTTCTTCGGTGATCGATCAGGTTCACAAAGAAAGAGGTAACTGACCGAAGCTGACCACATGTTTGAAAGGGTTGTGTAACTGTGTGTCGAAATGTAGAGGGCGGTATTAGATGTTTGAATATATAATTTTATTTATTTTATTATATTAATATAGGTATAAAGGCGTTTCTTTATATTGGTTTATTTTGGGTTTAAGTTGTTGTATAAGTAAGGCTTCTTTAATTGCTCTTCTATGTAAAATATTTTCTCAACCCAAATGAGCCGTTTTTGCATATAAAGTATGGAAATTATTATTGAAACACACAAGTCATGAACATGCAAGAATAAAAAATGGTTAAATGAAACAAGATAATGAATTTACTAATAATAACACAGAAAACACAAAGTATAAACTACACAATGTATTGGAATTTTGATATCTAAGTCTTCTGCTTTAAACAGAGAAAAGATTTTACTTTCATGCTCCTATGTGGTTTATAAACTTACAATTGTAGAATACTGTTACAAGACACTTTTGTTACCTTTCCACCATTTTTATATAAGGCCACATAGCCTGGCCTTTATGCAGGCCAAGCTAAAGTTTTAAGAGTTCCAAAAGCCTTTTTACATTCAAAATATTGTTTCACCATTTTTGATACATTCTTTGGATCATTGTGTTGCTGGTAGATCTCAGGCAGATGATTGAGGTAGATCTCAGGCAGATGATTCATATTTGTGAACAAACAAGTTAATGTAGCACACCTCTACTTATCACCAGTATAAAGTTTGTATGCATCATTGACACTGTTGATTTGGATTTGATCCTAAATGTGTTCTGGTTATCCACAATGTTTCACTTTAGATTCTGTACACTGACTATGATACAACCCCACTCTTCACCATCAAATAATCACTGACTGTTCCTGATTAATTCACACCAGGAATTAGCTGTAAAAACCAAATTTTTTATCCAGTTTTGCTCATTCCACAGTTGGTAATCCAATGCCAATTTTAAACTTTTGATTTGTTTTAGTGGTCTCTTCTCAGCAACAGCTTTTGAACAGCTACAACATCCACTGTGATCACTTCATGTGTATCTTATGTTCTCAAGGCAACATTCAAAATGTTACACCTTTATTCACATCAAAGTTGTTGATAAGATTAGTACTTTGCCATCTTTCAGCTATTGCTGAAACACTTTTGTTATAACTTCTTGCACTGAATATCCTTCAACAGACAAAACTATGATTTCCACAAGTTTTTTATGTGTTATTTCAGACTCATAGCTGGATTTACACAACTACTGGGCATAGTATGACCATACTGTTAACAGGTTTATGCTGGTGTAGTATGTCAATTATTTATTCACAGTGTAAAGTATAAATACATTATTGTACTCTCTCTAGTACAGTTCATTTACTCATGAAACAGGAAAACAAGTAAAGTATGACTTTTATAACTATTTCCTCATCATTTTCAGAACTGTTTCCAATACTGTACAACTTTTATATGGAACTAAAACTTTACAACTCATTAATGTATATAACAATACTTTCATAACAGGTGAAAAAAAACCAAAATGAGTGGAAATTTTGTTTTACTTAGATATCACTATCACAGACAGAAAGGTTTTAAAACGTTCCACATAATGAACAACACTTATGTATGACTATTTAATAGATATTTAGTTATATTTTAACTATCATGCAACTAGTAACCAGATTTGTTATTTTACCTGTTCAGAGGGTTTCATGGAATGGTCCCTTGAAAGGAATGTTAAGAACTACATGTTAATTAGCTAGGATGGACCTGTAATGGTCTTGTGTCAAGAATATTAAGAACTAAATGCTAATCAGCTAGGATGGACTTCTAAGGATTTCACTTGGGATCATATCAGCTAGGTTAGGTTGTAGCTATAAGATCTTATTAAGGAACACATTAGATGGGGTTGTCCTGAAAGCACTGACTAAGAAACACATCAGATAGGCCAACCTTATAAGGACCTATCATGGAACACATTAGATACGCTAGTCCTGTAAAGATCTCACCAAGGATCACATCAGATAGACAAACTGTTTATTCAACATAATGTGAAGAAATTGCTTTGTTTGTTACTTAAAAATGTTCATTCAGACTTCAAAAAATGTTCTGTAATTTCTCAGTGATATGTGACAGGTTATCACAATGTGACAAGATGATAACTTACTCGTTTACTGAGGCATATCACTGGCCAAAGTGAACAGCCTAATGTACAACAACAACAGACACATCCACATAATAACCACTTGACATTAACAGGCAATGTCTTCTTCAATACACTGTTCACTCGAGACATTGTAGCTTTGTATTCTTCTGGGGCAACCTGCAATAAGAGATAGCCAAGTGTAGTAATACTGGACATTCTTTATGATCTGCTAATATATAATGGAACCTACAATTTAATGAAAAATAACTTACTTCATCAGTTGTAAGATTAATAGTATTCATATTTTCCTTGTCCTAACTTTTGTTTAGGTGTTAAAACAATAGTAGGGCATCTATAGGGCCAAAATATGTAAGAACAATATAAACTAAATAATAAAATGAAAAATGAATATAAACTGCCATCTTTGATTCCAAAGTTTATTTTAAAGTTTCAGAGAACAAAAAGTTAAATTAAAACTATTACCGAGTACACTAGAGAACAAGTTATGTTATACTGTTACAGTAAAATTACAAATCAAGAACATGCTAATGTTGTAGTAGCAACTACTGTTACACAGGATAAAACAGATATAAGACACATGCAACTTATGTATATATTACTTTAGAAGCTGTACAATTTTATGTTATAAATCCTAGAGACCCTCTAAATACCACAGTTTTCAGCAAAATATTGTACTTTCCACATTAAACATTGAGAAGCTGATATCATTCTGAGTGTTACTGCAAAGTTTCATGCCATGTAACGTGTTGTGTATATCACAATGACAAGTTGCGATATTCAGTAACAGCTCCAGTCTGTCAATGGATGGAAGACAAATGGGATGAAGGGGTAAACAAAGTTTTTTTTATTTCAAAAAGGTAAGGGGGGAGTCACAGAAGGGAAATTAAGAAACTCTAAAGTTTGGTTTTTTTTATGAAAAATATTTTCACAAAGTTTTATTTTAGTACACTTCAAAATATCAATGTGATTCACAATTTGTAGCTTTTAAATGTTCTATATTCTTATTCTGATTGGCTACAAATGAAATAAGACTAACAAGAGACTGAATGATGTATTGTTGGATAAGGTTTTTTGTCTGACACCTGAAGACATGGTATTCCATAAGCTGTAGTTTTTACAGCATATAAACAAGTAGTTCCACCCACCAACCTTCATCACTGTGTCATATAATAAAGTTAAGATCTCTGAAATTGTTTCTCCTGAAAAAAAGAAGAGTTAGAGGTGCTAATTAAGGTGTTTAAAATTGTAAAGGGAATTGATAATGTTGATGCTACATTTTTGTTCACAATTAATGGTAAGAATAATAAGACTAAGGGACACAAATATATATTCTGACAGAATACGAGTCATTTTCAGCTAAGACAGTTTGATTTTTCTAACAGAGTGGTGGACCTTTGCAATGGGTTGCTTTTGAATGTTGTGGAGGCAGTATATTTAAGTGTGTTTAAGAGAAAACTTTATAACCATATGAATGATAAGGACTGACCTTTAAGAGTTTTATTTTCTTAAATTTATTTATTTGATAGTTTTAGTTTACTTTATAGGATAGGACAACCAACATGGTCTAGTAGGTCTCTTTCATCCCTAAACATTATGTCATTTCTGGCCTATTGTTGGAAGGTTTGGAAATTTACATGCTCAGAACTTTGTTAATGACTTATTGTTGGAAGGTTTGGCAGTTTGTGTGGTTAGAGCTTGTTACCGACCTTTTGTTGGAAGGTTTGGAGATCTATGTGGTCAGAGCTTGTTACTGCTCTGTTCTTAGAAGGTTTGGAGATTCATGTGTTCATAATTAATTATAATACCTTATTTCTAACATGTCTGATTCAGTTCAGATTAAGCATTTTCTTGTAATTTTAGCCATGGATGAGCAGCTCATACCATGGACTGTTTTTTTTTTTTTTGAACAACAAATTTTATCTCAAAGCTCTACAATCTCTTGACTAATTTAAGATCTAACTACAGTTGACGTATTTGACCAAGACAAAGGTCTCTCAGATTAATTTATTCTCATCCTGTACAAAATAATTTTAATTTGAGTAGGCTAGTAGAGATCCTAATGAATAATGAAATTGAACCAGCTACAAGTGCATCCCATGCTCGAGGTAACTGGAGAACAAAATCATAGTAAATGAAAAGAGAAGTGTCTCAGATTAATTTATTCCGTACCTGCCCAAAAAAATTTCAAGTGCCTCAGCTTTTGAGGATTCTCTGTTATTTCTCAGTTTACTCATGTAATTCACTATTTTAATAATATTATTTTACCCTATGTGCATGAAGTCAGTCAACAGGATTAAGTCTGTATAGGAGAATTAATGTTTACTATACTTCCAAATTCATTAATATAATATCACAAAACTTGGCAAACTGTTAGTAAACATTACGAGTCTGTTGTACACACACACATACACAAAATCTTTTTTAATGGTGTAGTTTTTCCTTTAGTCTGAGTGCAGTGATTCTCACATTAAGAACGTCTTCTGCATCTTGCAGTTTTCAAATTTTATTTGCATAATCTCGAGAGCCTCCTTCTTGAATATGAGTTAATTTTTATCTATTATTTTCTGTTTTATCTACCTTAACACTACAGTGGTGAAATAAGCAATGTAAAAAAGTAAAACTGAAAATACATTACAAATTTAAATAATATTTTCCTTTTTTGAGAATGAATGCACATCATAACATATAATTGTTCATTATTTATTCTTACTGTCAAAGCCACAGACTTCAAAAGTTAATTCACTTTTACTCATTTATAGTTCCACTTTGACTATCTCATACAATGGCAAAAGCTGTTCCTCACGGCAGGATAACTTTGCATAAACAAAGGGTCATGTTACCAGCAAGCATGTCAAATCATAAAATCATTCCACAGCATGCTCATATTATCACAAGCAATTAAAAAAAAAATTCTTATCTCACCTATCAATCAAGTTTCAAATTTTTACATTTTAGTTTCTTATACAATAATAAATAAATAAAATAATAATAATAATAAAAAATAAAAAAATTAGGTTAACAAAAAGCAGGAAATGTAGTGCTCATGTTCGAAATTTTATATTTTTATACTCTGACAAAGAAAGCTAATGAAACACAGTAAACCTACTTTTAGGTCACAATACTGTTGAAAAACAAATGAAATTTTATATTTTAAAATGCAATATGCTGGGAAAAAAATCACTAACAAAAAACAGAATGTCCTAAAATTACTATAATTCAAGAGGGTCAAATGAGTTAAAAATTCCATTACCTGGCTAAGCTGAGATCAGACAGTGACAAACAAAAAAACTGAGAGAAAACATTTTAAATCTAGATCTGTATAAAATTCACTTAAATGAGATCTTTTTTGTATTGGTTATAAATGATCCAATAGTAAATGTCAGAGAGAATCATTAACATTTTCTGAAAGACAAGATGTGGAACGTAGGTATGTCTTTATTATTTAAATATTCAGAAAGCAAGAAACTTGGAGGTTAGAAACCTACATTATGGTTGAAAATATCTGTAGTAGGAGTGTGTAATCCATGTTAAACCTAGAAAAGCAAATAAGGGCAGAAAAAAAATCTTAAAATTGGTAATTCAGAGTGAAGAGGCATCACACGTGAGGATTGAGAGTGTATTTAAATATTTCATTATGAAATTAAAAATCATACAAAAACAAACCTTGAGTTATAAACCACATTTTGATTTCACGATTATGGACACAGGCTGATATTAGCTTAAAGTAACTAAATTTAAATTTACTTCTGTAAAACTCTTGTGATATACTCACTGACCTTCACTCATATATAAACAGTTTGAGGGTTATAATGCTTCCAATAAAAACAAACACAAACTATTCCAAACAAACAAAAAACAGCAACCACAAATAATTAAATACAGTGGTTAACCATTGCTACCATCCATATAGACCATAATTAAATGTAGTAATTAACCATAACTACCATCCATATAGATCATAATGAAATGTAGTAATTAACCATTGCTACCATCCATATAGACCATAATGAAATGTAGTAGTTAACCATTGCTACCATCCATATAGTTGATAATTAAATGTAGTTAACCATTGTTACCATCCATATAGTTGATAATTAAATGTAGTTAACCATTGTTACCATCCATATAGCCCATAATGAAATGTAGTGGTTAACCATTGCTACCATCCATATAGTTAATAATTAAATGTAGTTAACCATTGCTACCATCCATATAGATCATAACTAAATGTAGTTCTAAACCATAACTACTATCCATACAAATCATAATTAAATGTATTAGTTAACCATAGCTACTGTCCATAAAGATCATAATTGAATGTAGTAAACCACTGCTACCAACCATATAGATCATAATTAAATGTAGTAGTTAATCATTGTTACCATCCATACAGATCATAATTAAAATGTAGCAGTTAACCACTGCTACCATCCATACAGACCACAATTAAATGTAGTAGTTAATCATTGTTACCATCCATACAGATCATAATTAAAATGTAGCAGTTAACCACTGCTACCATCCATATAGATCATAATTAAATGTAGTAGTTAACAGTAACTACCATCTACATTGACTACAAGTACCTACTCATTCCTGCAGTTCATATTAATCAAAGGTAGTTACATGTATACTCTAAATATAAGCTTTCGATACTATCCATATAAATCGCATGTAAGCATATATTGCTACTGTCTAAATAAATCACATATAGTTGCTTAGAGCTACTGTATATAAATGAGATGTAGTTTCTTATGGCTACCATGTACACAAATCACATGTATTTACTTATAACTACTGCACACAAATCACATGTATTTACTTATTGCTGTTGTCTATATAAACCACATTCAGTCAATTCCAGCTAGTGTATGTATATCACATTAAGTTTTATATATACAGATACTGTTTATGTAAATTAAACATAATTAACAGTAGCTACCATATATAAATCACATATAGTTACAATTACCATACATATAAATCACATGTAGTAGACAATTGTAAGTATTACCCATATAAGATTATCTGCCTTGAATAAGAGATTACAGAATGTTATAATGATAAAAAAAAACTTCTTCAAAAGAGATAATTCTTGTCATAGCATTGGAATAGGCTTGTCCCAAAGACTGGAAATGATAAAAAACACACTAAACATTAAACAAAAGTCCAAAGATGCAGAGTTTTGAATAGAGTGTTTATTGTTATTTGTCTTTTACAATGTTTTGACTGCTCAGTGGCCATAATCAGGTAACTGTCTAATGGTAATGTGTATTTTACAAACTTCTGTAAAAGGATTTTACTGTAGTCAGTATTTAACTGCAGTTAATGTTGCAAAATATATTGCAACTACCAGTTTTTAGTACATGGTCTAAACTTATACTTAGTGGTTAAGACTTTGCACTTTCATGCCCACAGATATATCCATTGACCATATTCATATGAACTAACAATAATGATAGCATGCACAACTAAAAATCACATTAACTGAGTTAACTGTTCATATATAACTGGGTATTAATTCTTCTGCTCCGCATGTATAACATAGCTAAATCATATTTACCCTAAACTGTTAATAACAGTCAACAGATTTTTAAAAAATTATGAAATTGTAAGAAATGAACAGCTACAAATACACTATTTTTTTAAAATAATAGGTGCCAATTTTTTCAGCTCTTAAAATGAATTAACATGTTTATAAAAACACAGAATGAGATGAAGTATTGAAAACTATACAAAAGATTTCAAATCTTTCTGGGATAAAATTTTTCTTTTTTAATGAAAATGAGTGAAAATTTTAAAAAGTTACAAAGCTGGTTAATTTAATACAAATCAATTTTATTTTACTACATTTCATGTGTTTTTGTGCAGTAAATGGAATAGCGGCATATTTAACTGCTTTTTATATAAAAAAAAACAACATACCACGGAATTGGGTGAATAGGACAGGCTGAGGGAATACTTTATGACTGATAATTAAAAGATGGTCCCCTTTACCAAAGAGCCTATACAACCAAGAGCCTCACTTCAAGTAGTCTTGACCCCAGGTCAATTTGTTTTGAGAAAAGCACCTTCAATCAACATCACTGAAGACAAATTTTACTGCAACAGAGTGATGTAATATTCTTATAAAAAATGAAATAATTAACTTAAGCACAGTGGTTCAAGATTTCTAACCTATAATAGTTACCACTGGAGAGCAAGTAAATTGTTTCTTTCTGAACACTTGTGCAAAGCTACTTAAGGGCTATCTGCACAAATTCCACTTAATTTTGAAGTTACAAATTACAGGGAAGGCAGATAGTCAATACTAATCACCACTAACTTTTGGTCTGCTTTTGTTCCACTGAATAGTGGGATTTACCTGTTACACTTAAAATGGCCCCAAAGTGTTTATCAAATTTACAGTAATTGGATATGAGCAATGGAACTTCAATATTCACAGTCTACCAAGCCCTAAATGTCAGTAAAAGCCAAGAATTTTGTTGCTGAGATGATGAATATACCACAATCATGAAAATACTTATGTATAATAAATGCCTATAAAAGACACATCGTAATACATAAAATATAAAAATACATATATAATGCTGCTGATAATTATTGTAAGTTTTGAAAACAACATCAGTTTCAGAATTACAATAATAAATTTAAAACCTATTACTTTAAAATGGGAATAAAGATCGTCACAAGTTGAATCAAAACTCAAAAATCATACTTTCAAGCCTACAACTAAAATTGATAAGTACTGTAGACATAAAGTCAAAATAGAGATTTATAGCTTGAGAAAATAATGAAGACACTATTCTCAGCCTAGTTTGTTTATTTTCTGTTTTAGTTGTAGGCTTAAAAATATAATCCTAGCATTTTGATTCATCTTATTTCTATACTTCTCTGATAATCTCCATTCCCTTTTAAAATGAATAATTTCTAATTATCTTGTTTCTGAAGTTTTTATGTCCACTTATGGAGAATGAATTTTAAGCTACACACATTAATAAACACTTCACTGAACGTTATGTTTTTCCCCAGTTTAATGCTGAGTTTTTGTTGTTGTTTTTTTTCCACTCAACAATTATTTACTGAGCCCGGTGATTTTGTTCCTGAGGTTTCATGTAAACACACATTTAACGAGTGTCATGTCCAAAGGAAGTCACTCATAGCAACATTGAAAATATTATGTATTTATAGCCACATAAATTAAATTTCAAAGAAAAATACTCATCTTTTAAATAGATCATGAGAGTTTGTAGCATTTCATATAGTATATCTAAGTTTTGGTGCAAAATACCCAGTTGATTTTGTTGTAGGCTTGTGGTTGTTTGGTTGAATTGGTTGTTTTATGGCACAAAGCAGCTGGGCTATTTGCGCCAAATGTCCGGTAAAAAGGTAAAAATAAATTAAATGTAGTAAAATACATAAAAGGGAATTAAGGTAAAACAAAACAGCATTGAAAAACAGAAAAAGCACAAAACCAATGTTGGCACCTAGTCTACAATGTTAAGATAGAAAGCAGAGTAAGAGAAGTTGTAAAGGACTTTCTCTAGCATAATGGTAATGATCATAACCTGCCAAGAAGACTAACAGGTAAGTACAAGAACAACCGTCAGTCACCTGAAGTTTCCAGTCCAGGTTCCAGGTTATGTGTCATAACAGCCATTATCAAAAGGTAAAGTAATAAAAGTTTTAAAAGACATGTAGCAAAATCGTAACAATAATTAGCCAAATGTCTGGTAAAAAAGGTAAAAATAAAGTAAATGTGGTAAAATTCATAAAAGGAAATGAAGGTAAAAACAAAACAGCAATTAAAATAAAAACGGCATAAAACCAATGTTGACATCCAGTCCACAAAATTGTCAAGGACTTTCTGTAGCAGAATGGTAATGATCATAACCCATCAGGAAGATTAACAGGTAATTACAAGAACCACCGCCAGTCACCCAAGATAGCGCTTTCCAGTCCTGGTTCCGATTATGTGTCATTATGGCCAGTATCAAAATGTAAAGTAATAAAAGTGTGAAAAGATATGCAGCAAAATTGTAATAACAACTCACCAGGACGACTAACGGGTAGTTCAAACAGCAGCGTTAGTCACATGAAGTTGGCTTTTCCAGTCCTGGCGTCAAGTTATTTAATGTTATGGCATTTTCCAATTTCAAATTGAACTAGAGAGATTGAAACTCTTAAAAGGGAACCACAATTAAAAAAGGTATAATGAATAAATATCAAACACTTAAATGACATTAAAAAGATTAATGGCCATTAAAAAACTAAAAACTTTATCAAGGTGGACAGTGTCACCATCACCAATAACACTGTCTAATGTTACGGACAAACATTGGGACAGAACATGTTTAAAATAGTGTTGTTGTTGAGAGTCGTAACGATGGCAAGAAAGTAAAATGTGGCTAACAGTGATTTGAGTGTTACACAAACTACACACTGGTACAACAGTTCCAGATAAAAGAAAATGATGAGTTAAAAAACTGTGACCAATGCGTAGTCTAGTTAGAACAACTTCCTCCTTCCGAACCTTATGGAAGCTAGACGGCCAAAGTCCAATACAGGGTTTTATTTGGAAAAGCTTGTTATCATGTTGCTCACTCCAAGTTAACTGTTAGCTGGCATGGAGCCGAGCCTTGAATACAGAACCATAGTCCATGTACGGAATAGGTACAGTGGTGATAGTGCCAGAGCAGACAGATTTAGCTGCCATGTCTGCAAGCTGAATACCAACGTGGCCTGGTATCCAGAAAAAACTAGATAGAAGTAGATGTTAATGAGAAATGGGCCAGTCGATTTTGAATATCAGCGAGAACAGGGTGTGAGCCAACATGAAGCGATTCCAGGGCCAGTAGAGAACTAAAGGAGTCAGTATAAATAGTGCAGTTGGAGTACTGCTTAGCTTCAATATGATCCAGGGCAAGAGATATAGCATACAGTTCAGCAGTGAACACAGAAGCTGTAGAGGGGATTCTGTGTGCATCACCAAACTGCAACAAACCATGGCAGAGCCCACAGAGTTACCTGATTTGGAACCATCCACATAAATTGGAATGGAAAGATTGTTCAAAAGATGTTCAGTAAATAAAAGATGGTACTTCCCATCGGGAATATCTGCCTTTCTCAGATGACTTAAAGAAAGACCACATTTGGGGACTGTAATAAGCCATGGTGGGATGGGCTGACCAGTGGATTCTGCAATGTTATCCAAGGACAGACCCAATTCATCCAATTGCACCTGGATGCAAAGGCCAAAAGGAGCAATGACAGATCATCTGTTCTGAAAAAGTATGGCCCACTGAGGAAGGAAAACATCCCCAGGTGAGATGCTTTGGTAAGGAACAAAGTTTTGAAGAATCCAGCAAAGACAGTTGCAAACGGCAAAGGTGCAGAGAAGGTTCATGAGATTCTATGTATAAGCTTTGAACTGGGGAGGTGCGGAAAGCCCCAGTGCAGAGCCCAAGTCCTTGATGATGAATAGGGTCCAGCATCTTTAAGGCCAAGGGTCTGGCAGAGCCATAGACCAGTGATCCATAATCGAAGTTTCGATCTAATAAGAGCACGATATATTTTTAACATAGAACATCGATCTGCTCCCCAACTGGTGGTAGAGAGGACACGGAGGATGTTCAGTGCTCTTGTGCATTTGACCAGTAGCTGCTTCAAGTGTGGTATACAGGTCAGCTTACGGTCAAAGATAAGCCCCAAGAACTTGGTCTCAGAGACCACTGGTAGCAAAACTTCACCAATATGGAGTTCAGGATCAGGGTGAATACTCTGTTGGCAACAAAAATGCATGCAAATGGTTTTAGAGAAAAAGAATTTAAAGCCAGTCACCATGGTCCACTTCAGTACACAATTTAGGGCAGTTTGTAGTTGCCACTCAATATATCTCATGTTCGACGACTGATAAGAGATGTGAAAATCATCGACATAGAGCCCGTTTGCAACAGTGAGAGGGATTTATTCATATGGCATTAATCTTTAAACTGAAAAGTGAGACACTCAAAACACAGCCCTGAGGGACCCCAGATTCCTGTAGAAAAGAACAGGAAAGTGTCGAACCCACACCTAACTTGGAATCTCCTGTCTATTAAACTTTTTTAAATAAACATAGGTAAATGGCCATGTAACTCACATATATGGAGGTCTCAAAAACTCCATACCTCCATGTTGTTTCATTAGCCTTTTCAATGTCAAAGAATATTGATGCAAGATGTTGTTGTTTGAGAAAGGCTTCTCTGATTGATGTTTCAAGTTGAATTAGGTGGTCCTTGGTGGAGTGCTGTCATCAGAACCCACACTGGGTGGGCGAGAGGAGGTTGTTTGATTCGAGGATTCAAACAAGATGAGCATTAACCATTCTCTCTAAGGTCTTACAGAGACAGCTCATCAAAGCAATTGGAGAGGTAGTTTGAAGGAATCTTGGGATCTTTCCCAGGCTTAGAGAAAGATAATAGCCTGGCACCAGGCATTAGGAAAAACATTCTCCTGCCAGATCTGGTTAAAAACAATTAGAAGAATAACAAGAGAAGCAGGAGAGAGATAACGCAGCAAGTCATACTGTACATCATCAGGTCCAATAGATGTACTGCCAGACCGATGAAAGGCCATTTTCAGTTCCACCAGTGTAAAGGGACGATTATAGTCAAAGAGACAGTCAGTTCGAAAGGAAAGAGGTGAACACTTTGCCTGAGTCTTGATGGCCAAGAAGGTGTAGGAACAAGCAGAAGTGCTAGATACTTGGCAGAAGCTTTCACCTAGAGCAATGCTCCGGACATCAGCTACTTCTTGGCCGTCAGAGAGTAATACTGAGAGGGGGACAGAATTGTAGTGCCCACTGACCTTTCAAAACCCTGTCCCATATGACTTGGAACTGGTGGTAGAAGATATGCTAGTGGTGAACTTAATTCAAGATTCCTTCTGGCTTTGATGTCTTACCCACCTAGCATGTGCACGAGCCTGGTGGAAAGTGACACGGTTTGAAAATGTGGGATATCTACAGAAAGTATCCCACGCCCGTTTTTGAGCCCTCCATGCCATGTGGCAGGCAGAATTCCACCACGAGCGAGGATATCATGGAAAATGTGTCCAGGTTTAGGAATACATTGAGCAGCTGCTTGTATAATACAGTCAATTACAGCTGCCACACAGTCGTCTATTGATGGCTGACTGACGATGGCAGGATTAACTTCTGCAAGAGCAGTGAAAGTGGACCAGTCTGTCTGATCCAGCTTCCATCGGGGCACGCAGATAGGGTGGCATCGACAATGGCCAGTCTCTCTTAAAAGTATAGGAAAATGATCACTGCCTAGTAGATTATTGTCAACCCTCCATGAAAAATGGGAGAATAATGAAGGGGAGCAAACTGAGAGATCAATAGCAGTAAAGAACTGACTAGTTGCATGGAAATAAGTTGAAGAACCAGTATTGAAAAGAGAAGAATTGTGATCAGAGAGCATATGCTCTACAGAGCGACCCCTCCTATCAATAACAAAACTTCCCCAGAGGGGATGGTATCCATTAAAATCCCCCAGGATCAGAAAGGGAGACGGCAACTGTTCAACAAGAGCATCAAGGTCTGATTGATCATATGTCTCTCCAGGGAACAGGTAGAGAGAACAAACAGTGATGGTATGACCCAAGGAAACACGGATGGCTACGGCCTCCAAGGGTGTGTTGAATGACAAAGACAGGGTGGGCAGATGCTGATCAACCAATAGTGCCACCCCTCCATGTACTCGTCCATCACTCAGCCTAAAATTTCTGTACACAGAAAACTGCCAAATGGTGACTGTATCAGCAGGTTTGAGAAATGTTTCTTGTAAGGAAAGACAAACAGGATGGTAGGAAGCAATAAGTGTTTTGATAACATCCAGATTAGAAGATAAACCTCGACAGTTCCATTACATCAAGGTGGCCATTTTTAATGACGGGTAGGTGAAGTGGCTGGAGAACCCTTCTGTTTATAACCACGTCTTTTTTTCCTTACTGTCCTCAGTCAGAGGAGGTCTATCAACCTCTGTGGATCCTGCCCTGGGTCGAGTTGGCAGGTCTTTGTTATTGGAAGGGGATTCCAGTGACTGAGGATGCGATCAAATGATTGTTTTGCATCTTGGGTGGGAGAAAAAGATGTATCTAAAGAAATGCCTGTATTTGAAACCAAAGGATGTGGATCTTGAGGTTTGTTGGAATGTAATGGGAGGAACAGAGATGGGTGTAGAAGTTGATTCATCAACCTTTTTAACTGTGGAGGTCAAAAGGCTTTTCATTTGTTTGGAAAATGATTCTCTTGGAGTCACAGAGAAATCTGTCTTCACTTCCACTGTAGTTGTGAAATGAAGTAAATCAGCATATGTCAGAGATGAAGTGGCGAACAGCAATTTCCGAGCCTCGGGATAACTAATGTTATGAGTCATTTTCAAACGCTGCACCTCTTTTTCCTCCAACCATTTTGGGCAAGAACGAAAGCATGAAGGGTGAGAACCATTGCAGTTGACACAATGTGGGTCCGTGTCACATTCATAGGCATCATGGTCCTTGCCACCACAACGAGCACATGTCAGGGAACCACGACATGACATCTTTGAGTGGCCAAACCTCTGACGTTGGAAACATCGGAGAGGGTTTGGAATGTACGGCCATATCATGCAATTTAGATAACCTGCCTTGATGGTGGCAGGTGCACGTGGTGATGTAAATGTCAAAACAAAGATATTTGTCAGCAGTGTAACTCCATCTTTGCGAGTGGAGATGCTCCTCACTGCAGAAACTCCTTGAGTGGAGAAACCAGCAAGAATCTCTGACTCAGGGACGCTCTTCAAATCCCTTCAACAATAACTCCTCGTGATGAATTCAAGGTAGCATGAGGGGTAACCTCAATAGGTACATCCCCAAATGCCTTTGAATTCAAGAGGAGTTCACTGTGTTGGGATGTGGATGTTTCAACCAATATGTCTCCAGATCTAAGCTTCTTTACTGACTTTGGAGAGCCAGCAAGTCCCTCTTGTCCCTTATGAATAAAAAAGGGGGACATTTGTCCTAAAGGTTTTTCTGAAAGAGAATGTAATATAAGAAAATGAGGTACGTGTGCTGCAGATGTTAAAGATTGCTGCTCAGTCTTCAAGACATGGTCATTTACCTATTGACTGTTTTTCACTATTTTATTTAAATTTCTCATAGGAGGATTCATATGAAAAAAGGAAAATTTCAGTACCCACTGACTCCACCCACCATGGAACCCTATGAGGGGCCTTACTACAATGTCATGCAAGGACAATGCAGCAACGCCAGGGTTTCGTGAGCACTATACCCAAACACCAGCATCAGGCACAATGTTCACAACACCCGTTGAGAACTTCCAACACTAGTACTTGGTTGACTCTAGCCCAAGTGGACCAGCCAATTGACCAAAGGGGGGCTACCCAAAGGCTGCCTGTCTACAGGAATTCAAGGCCAAAGTGGTGTGTTAGGGTTGGACCCCTCAACCACCAGGATCCTTTCCTTCCCTTCACGGGTCGCCACGCATGGCAAACACGTGGGTGGATGTTTAAATCCCAGAGGAGGTAACCAGAAAGAACAGAACTTTCCCTGGGAGGTCTCCTCACCATGTACAGGAATCCACACCGAGGGTAGGCTTGTGAAACAGTAATAATAATAATGTTAAAATGCATTCACAATTTCAGGGAAGTATGAACAAGCAGAATCATTCACCAATCACAAGAGGAGAGATATCTATTACTGTAATTATCTACTGGAAGAAAATTCATTAAAGTAGTCATAAATCAAAGTTGAGACAAAATACACCAGTGAACCTTTGAAATGGATCCTGAACATGGCATTTTCCAATTAATGCACATTAGTAAAATACCAGATGTTTTCAATGGTGAAAAGGGAAGGACTTAGAAAAATCCTTCAGAGCAAAAAACAAAGGCTCTTAAATTAGTTTTAAAACTACCCTATGACATACTGATAACTACATTTATTATTATTGTCTAAATTTCAGTAAAATATTCATATCTGTTTTCTCTGTAGTGGTTTGTAAGACTTGTCTGGCATGAAGTTGGCCTCCTTCTACAGAAAGTTTGCTGTCATGGTGTGCCTTGTCTTTCTCTCTTGTGCCTTTATGACGCATCTTTCATAGTCAAGCTGCACTTGTTCACGTGCTTCATCCATTCCTTCTTATTTTCTCCCTTTGGTCTTGTTGTCCAATAACTGTCATGGTGTGCCTTGTCTTTCTCTCTTGTGCCTTTATGACGATCTTTCATAGTCAAGCTGCACCTGTTCACGTGCTTCATCCATTCCTTCTTATTTTCTCCCTTTGGTCTTGTTGTCCAATAACATTCTGACTACATGACCATAATATCTACACTTTCATTGTTTTAATGTGTTAAGTAATGTTCTTCTAGCTTTGATCTTCTATAGACCTCTTCATTTGTGACTCTGTCTTTGTAAGATGTTCTCAACATTTTTTGAACATCCTTATTTTAAATGTACTGATTTTTCCTCCAATTATTGTTGATTGTCCTTGTTCCATCATCATATATGAAAGTAGATGGTACACAGAGTAGTCTCCTGCATTTCAACATAAATGCTTTTGCTGCCAAGATATCTTTCATTTTGCACAAGGCATTATTTGCACTATAATCAATGAAGGTGAAAACACCATTATAAATATACACATTGTTTACTCTAATAAAATAAAGCATTTCTAACTGGTATAAAATGGAGCACTGATGACTGGTATGATAGAACTTAAATGGATTCTGCATTTCTATGAGAATAATACAAATAACATTAAAAGCATGAATAAAAAATGAATTAATTTTGTCTAACAATTGAAAAATCAACTTTTTCTCTACTAGTATTGATATCTTAGCAGCCTCAACATGGCAACAGAAAGTCTCGAGAGTTGTTTCAAGAACAAATCCACTTTTTAAAATGATTTTTGCCTGGATGTCCTATTAGAACTTTTGTGAAATTCTTGGGTAAACTTTATTAATAACTACTATCATGGTTAATGACAGAAAACACTTTCACTGGTTAAAAATGGCCTTTAAATACCAGTAAAATGATAACTAAATAAGAGATGGTCCAGGTAAGTGAGTTGTAGTACCTCTGTTAACCAAGTAGCAGACAAATCAGATAACTGAGAAGGAGGAAGCCCAGATAACCAAGGAGACAACCGAGGTAAATGAGAAGAAAACTCAGATAATCGAGAAGGAATATTTGAGGTAACAGAGTAAGAGAGGTCCTGGTAACTGAGTAAGAGTTCCAAGCAACTGTGCAGGAACCAAGCCAAGATAAATATGTATGAATGTCTTCCATCTAACTGCATAGGAGTGTCTCAGTTAACTCAATAGGAGACAACTCAGGTTACAGAATAGGAGATAATAAAAGTAATAAAATAGCGGATAATCCAAGTAACAGAGTATAAGACAGCTCAGACAACTGAGTATGACTGCCAAGGTAACAGAGTAGGAAAAGTCCTGGTAACTCAGAAGGAGACGACCCAGGAAACCAAAGAAATGATCAAAGCAACTGGGTAGAAGATTACTCAAGACACTAGGGAGATAATGCAGCAAACTGGGCAGAAGATGATTTAACTTCCAACACTAATTGGTTCCTGCTGGTCTCATGTGGAGCTGGGCATCAATAAGAAAAAGTCTAACTTCAAGTTGATAGAAGATAAATGCTATACAGCCATTTCACATCATACACATTACTGGATGAGAAAAAAAGTGACAGAGAAACCAATGATAAACTCCACCAACGTTCCATTACTTTAGTAGAGACGAACAGTAGTTTTTGAGGAGTTTTATTAGATGCTAAGTGTAATACCTATTTATTGCATATTCATTATGCACTAAATTCCATCCTAACAATAAAAGAAGTACAAATTAGATCATAAAAAAATAAGTTGTATAACACTTATTCTTCTGAACAACAGATGACTAAAACTACTGAAATACAGGCATTTCATTAACTCTTTTGCAACAGATCACAGGTCAAAGACCATATTATCGTGTTTGTTGACTTGCATTCAAAATTTAATGGAACCACTATTTTATGAATTTATGTCAACAAGTTTAGAATCAAAGTTTAGATTATAATTCAAACTTTAATATTATATACTAGTTAATTTGAAAGGGGATATAAAAAGAACACACCTAAATATTGATTTTTTGAGAGTCACATGGTATGTTGAATGCAGCTCTGGTTAAAGTTGATGTTTGTGATGTTAAAATACTTAGTATAGTTTGGTATAAATTAGGAACTCACATTACCATACTGACAAGATAGAATATAAAATAGGAATTTCATATATTTATATTTTGCTGAGATATGGCTTGTGTACTAAATCAAACACAGTGGCCCCATCCAACTCTTTCCATTTGTGAAAACAGTGCCTTATGTACACTTACTGCAATATATGACATGCGAATAACCAACTAACAACTCAAAATATCCCCTTAAGTGGTTTTCTCAGCCATTTTAATCTGCAATAACGTTACCTACTTCTTTCAACCAAAGATTTAAAGGAATTAGGTTGTGTCTTTAATTTGCTCCAAGTTTCATACTTATTTTAGATCTAAATACAGCTTAGTTACTAAGCTTAATAAATAACAGTGAAATTCTACTGTATCAGTGTAGTTATTTGAATTTTTGGTTATTAAATAGTACATATAAAACCTAAAAATATTTCGATATCCTCCATGTGCAAAATTTTAGAATGCTTAGCAACCTATGTCTAGTAGCAACCGAGTTCAAATGTTATGGCTAGAAGAGACAATTGTTTCTTTTATATTTAAAGAAAAATAAGTTTCATAACTTATTTTTAAATAGTAATAATCTATGTACACACACAGAGAATAATAATTTAAATGTTACTGTATAATACAAAATACCAGTCCACTAAAACAGCCAAGACCAGATCAGCTTTATGTTACTGGATACAATAACATGAGTGCATGTGCACCATGTTAATGCAAGTTATGTAGTGTTAACTAGGCATGACTAAGGTTAATATAATAAAAAAAATTAGATAAATATAAAATGTTGAGACTTAAGTTACTTGGACTAAACATATATACTTTCATATTACATTATGTAGTCATTCTAACATGAAACAAAATGCATACTTAATTTGTAATCTTTTATGATGGTTATGAGATCGGTCAACTGATAGAACTCAGAGAGACTATAGAAAGGTATACAAAATAAAATAAAATATCACTGAAAACAAACATATGAAATGTATTTAAGAGGTTTTACACATTACACAAATACTACTCGAGATTTTTGGTATGAAGAACAGTTTTTTAATTATAACATGAAATCAGTTAGCATTCAGACTAGTAACTTGATATTTCATTAAACATATCTTTTGCAAAAATGTATCATTAAATAATGTTTTTTGTGTAAGAAAGCTTGTAACCTTTATTAAAGGTATGTAAAATTTTGTGAAGGTACATATACTGTATCAAAAGTTGTAGTATAAATACTTAAGAGGTGCAAATGTGTATACGAACTTACGTATATTATATCAAACCAATTGCACAAGGGTTAAAGAAACAAATACTTCGGTGAGATTATTTTACTAGCAACAATATCATTTTGTTTAATAAAATATGCTCTCAGAACAAAATCTCATTAACAGTTTTGTTTTGAGTTTATTTACCAATTTAAATATTATTTTATTAGAAGTTAAGTATTTTATAGCAAGGAAGAATATTCTTCAGAACAAGTACAATGTTCTGATGACAAATGTTAATGAAAAAGAAGGTAAGAAAATATGAATCCTATTAGGTTTCATCAAACCAAATATATCATGAACATAAATGCACTGCATTATGTGCTCAAAACTACCATTTACCTGCATTAACAAAATTACAACTAACGAGAAAGAAAACATGAAACTAACAAGTTCACACACTCACCTTGGCTGACAACGGTGAAGGGAATTCAGAATCAAATCGATTACTCAAGCCAAACCTTATGGAAAAAAAAAAACTCTTAAGGTGCAAGCTTCATTTCACTTATTAAAACACACAACAATGAATTTATACATTTAACAATAAGTTTATTGTCAACAAAATGAATGCTACTTAGTTAATAAAGATAAAATATTTTGTTTATGGACACAACCAGAACAAACTTTATGATATTTAAAGTTGCAGAGACATATATCAAAATACCATTAAAGAATGTAATCTTACCAAGTACGTTTTTCCACAATATATTCTTTAAACTAATGTATATTTGATTTGACACAAATAGTAACACACTGAAAAACAAATATGATCAACTGTACAAACAGCACAACAGGAACACTTTACAATCAATTATCTTCAGTACAGATCCTGTACAGCCTCACATGAACACTTTACAATCAACTATCACTAGTAGAGATCCTGTACAGCCCCACATGAACACTTCACAATCAACTATCACTAGTACAGATCCTGTACAGCACAACAGGAACACTTTACAATCAACTATCACTAGTACAGATCCTGTACAGCACAACAGGAACACTTTACAATCAACTATCACTAGTAGAGATCCTGTACAGCCCCACATGAACACTTTACAATCAACTATCACTAGTAGAGATCCTGTACAGCACAACAGGAACACTTTACAATCAACTATCACTAGTATAGATCCTGTACAGCACAACAGGAACACTTTACAATCAACTATCACTAGTACAGATCCTGTACAGCACAACAGGAACACTTTACAATCAACTATCACTAGTAGAGATCCTGTACAACACAACAGGAACACTTTACAATCAACTATCACTAGTAGAGATCCTGTACAGCCCCACATGAACACTTTACAATCAACTATCACTAGTATAGATCCTGAACAGCACTACATGTACACTTTACAATCAACTATCTTCAGTACAGATCCCGTACAGCCCCACATGAACAATTTACAATCAACTATCACTATTAGAGATCCTCTACAGCCCCACATAAACAATTTACAATCAACTATCTTTAGTATAGATCCTGAACAGCACAACAGGAACACTTTACAATCAACTATCACTAGTAGAGATCCTGTACAGCACAACAGGAACCCTTTACAATCAACTATCAATAGTAGAGATCATGTACAGCCCCACATGAACAATTTACAATCAACTATCTCTAGTAGAGATCATGTACAGCACCACATGAACACTTTACAATCAACTATCACTAATACAGATCCTGTACAGCCCCACATGAACACTTTACAACCAACTATCACTAGTACAGATCCTGTACAGCACAACAGAAACACTTTACAATCAACTATCACTAGTAGAGATTCTGTACGGCACTACATGTACACTTTACAATCAACTATCTTCAGTACATATCCTGTACAGCACTACATGAACAATTTATAACCAACTATCTTTAGTATAGATCCTGAACAGCACTACATGTACACTTTACAATCAACTATCTTCAGTACAGATCCTGTACAGCCCCACATGAACAATTTACAATCAACTATCACTATTAGAGATCCTCTACAGCCCCACATAAACAATTTACAATCAACTATCTTTAGTATAGATCCTGAACAGCACAACAGGAACACTTTACAATCAACCATCACTAGTAGAGATCCTGTACAGCCCCACATGAAAACTTTACAATCAACTATCACTAGTAGAGATCCTGTACAGCACAACATGAACACTTCACAATCAACTATCACTAGTAGAGATCCTGTACAGCCCCACATGAACAATTTACAATCAACTATCACTAGTACAGATCTTGTACAGCACAACAGGAACACTTTACAATCAACTATCACTAGTACAGATCCTGTACAGCACTACATGTACACTTTACAATCAACTATCACTAGTAGAGATCCTGTACAGCACTACATGAACAATTTATAATCAACTATCTTTAGTGTAGATCCTGAACAGCCCCACATGAACAATTTACAACCAACTATCACTAGTAGAGATCCTGTACAGCCCCACATGAACACTTTACAATCAACTATCACTAGTATAGATCCTGTACAGCACAACAGGAACACTTTACAATCAACTATCACTAGTAGAGATCCTGTACAGCCCCACATGAACAATTTACAATCAACTATCACTAGTAGAGATCCTGTACAGCCCTACATGAACACTTTACAATCAACTATCTTCAGTACAGATCCTGTAGCCCCACATGAACAATTTACAATCAACTATCTTTAGTGTAGATCCTGAACAGCACTACATGTACACTTTACAATCAATTATCTTCAGTGCAGATTCTGTACAGCCCCACATGAACAATTTACAATCAACTATCACTAGTAGAGATCCTGAACAGCCCCACATGAACAATTTACAATCAACTATCACTAGTAGAGATCCTGTACAGCACTACATGTACACTTTACAATCAACTATCACTAGTAGAGATCCTGTACAGCACAACGTGAACACTTTACAATCAACTATCTCTAGTAGAGATCCTGTACAGCACAACATGAACAATTTACAATCAACTATCTTCAGTATAGATCCTGTACAGCCCCACATGAAATATTTACAATCAACTATCTTTAGTATAGATCCTGTACAGCCCCACATGAACAATTTACAATCAACTATCTTTAGTATAGATCCTGTAGAGCACAACATGAACAATTTACAATCAACTATCTTTAGTGTAGATCCTGAACAGCACTACATGTACACTTTACAATCAACTATCACTAGTAGAGATCCTGTACAGCACAACAGAAACACTTTACAATCAACTATCACTAGTAGAGATCCTGTACAGCCCCACATGAACAATTTACAATCAACTATCTCTAGTAGAGATCCTGTACAGCCCCACATGAACACCTTACAATCAACTATCACTAGTAGAGATCCTGAACAGCCCCACATGAACAATTTACAACCAACTATCACTAGTAGAGATCCTGTACAGCCCCACATGAACACTTTACAATCAACTATCACTAGTAGAGATCCTGTACAACACAACAGAAACACTTTACAATCAACTATCACTAGTAGAGATCCTGTACAGCACAACAGGAACACTTTACAATCAACTATCTCTAGTAGAGATCCTGTACAGCACAACAGGAACACTTTACAATCAACTATCTTCAGTACAGATCCTGTAGCCCCACATGAAGAATTTACAATCAACTATCTTTAGTGTAGATCCTGAACAGCACTACATGTACACTTTACAATCAATTATCTTCAGTACAGATTCTGTACAGCCCCACATGAACAATTTACAATCAACTATCACTAGTAGAGATCCTGTACAGCACAACAGGAACACTTTACAATCAACTATCACTAGTAGAGATTCTGTACAGCACTACATGTACACTTTACAATCAACTATCTTCAGTACAGATCCTGTACAGCACTACATGAACAATTTATAATCAACTATCTTTAGTATAGATCCTGAACAGCACTACATGTACACTTTACAATCAACTATCTTCAGTACAGATCCTGTACAGCCCCACATAAACAATTTACAATCAACCATCACTAGTAGAGATCCTGTACAGCCCCACATGAAAACTTTACAATCAACTATCACTAGTAGAGATCCTGTACAGCACAACATGAACAATTTACAATCAACTATCTTTAGTATAGATCCTGTACAGCACAACAGGAACACTTTACAATCAACTATCACTAGTATAGATCCTGTACAGCACAAAAGAAACACTTTACAATCAACTATCTCTAGTAGAGATCCTGTACAGCACAACAGGAACACTTTACAATCAACTATCACTAGTAGAGATCCTGTACAGCACAACAGGAACACTTTACAATCAACTATCTCTAGTAGAGATCCTGTACAGCACAACAGGAACACTTTACAATCAACTATCTTTAGTATAGATCCTGAACAGCACTACATGAACAATTTATAATCAACTATCTTTAGTATAGATCCTGAACAGCACTACATGTACACTTTACAATCAACTATCTTCAGTACAGATCCTGTACAGCCCCACATGCACAATTTACAATCAACTATCTTTAGTGTAGATCCTGAACAGCACTACATGTACACTTTACAATCAACTATCACTAGTAGAGATCCTGTACAGCCCCACATGAACAATTTACAACAACTATCACTAGTAGAGATCCTTTACAGCCCCACATGAACACTTTACAATGAACTATCACTAGTAGAGATCCTGTACAGCACAACAGGAACACTTTACAATCAACTATCTCTAGTAGAGATCCTGTACAGCACAACAGGAACACTTTACAATCAACTATCACTAGTATAGATCCTGTACAGCACAACAGAAACACTTTACAATCAACTATCTCTAGTAGAGATCCTGTACAGCACAACAGGAACACTTTACAATCAACTATCACTAGTATAGATCCTGTACAGCACAACAGGAACACTTTACAATCAACTATCACTAGTATAGATCATGTACAGCACAACAGGAACACTTTACAATCAACTATCACTAGTATAGATCCTGTACAGCACAAAAGAAACACTTTACAATCAACTATCTCTAGTAGAGATCCTGTACAGCACAACAGGAACACTTTACAATCAACTATCACTAGTATAGATCCTGTACAGCACAACAGGAACACTTTACAATCAACTATCACTAGTATAGATCCTGTACAGCACAACAGGAACACTTTACAATCAACTATCACTAGTAGAGATCCTGTACAGCCCCACATGAACAATTTACAATCAACTATCACTAGTAGAGATCCTGTACAGCCCTACATGAACACTTTACAATCAACTATCTTCAGTACAGATCCTGTAGCCCCACATGAACAATTTACAATCAACTATCACTAGTAGAGATCCTGTACAGCACAACAGGAACCCTTTACAATCAACTATCAATAGTAGAGATCATGTACAGCACAACAGGAACACTTTACAATCAACTATCACTAGTAGAGATCCTGTACAGCACAACAGGAACACTTTACAATCAACTATCACTAGTAGTGATCCTGTACAGCACAACATGAACACTTCACAATCAACTATCACTAGTAGAGATCCTGTACAGCCCCACATGAACAATTTACAATCAACTATCTCTAGTAGAGATCATGTACAGCACCACATGAACACTTTACAATCAACTATCACTAACACAGATCCTGTACAGCCCCACATGAACACTTTACAACCAACTATCACTAGTACAGATCCTGTACAGCACAACAGAAACACTTTACAATCAACTATCACTAGTAGAGATTCTGTACAGCACTACATGTACACTTTACAATCAACTATCTTCAGTACAGATCCTGTACAGCCCCACATGAACAATTTACAATCAACTATCACTAGTAGAGATCCTCTACAGCCCCACATATACAATTTACAATCAACTATCTTTAGTATAGATCCTGAACAGCACTACATGTACACTTTACAATCAACTATCACTAGTAGAGATCCTGTACAGCACAACGTGAACACTTTACAATCAACTATCACTAGTAGAGATCATGTAGAGCACAACAGAAACACTTTACAATCAACTATCACTAGTATAGATCCTGTACAGCACAAGAGGGACACTTTACAATCAACTATCACTAGCAGAGATCCTGTACAGCACAACATGAACAATTTACAATCAACTATCTTCAGTATAGATCCTGTACAGCCCCACATGAACAATTTACAATCAACTATCTTTAGTATAGATCCTGTACAGCCCCACATGAACAATTTACAATCAACTATCTTTAGTATAGATCCTGTACAGCCCCACATGAACAATTTACAATCAACTATCTTTAGTATAGATCCTGTAGAGCACAACATGAACAATTTACAATCAACTATCTTTAGTGTAGATCCTGAACAGCACTACATGTACACTTTACAATCAACTATCACTAGTAGAGATCCTGTACAGCACAACAGGAACACTTTACAATCAACTATCACTAGTAGAGATCCTGTACAGCACAACATGAACACTTCACAATCAACTATCACTAGTAGAGATCCTGTACAGCCCCACATGAACAATTTACAATCAACTATCTCTAGTAGAGATCCTGTACAGCCCCACATGAACACCTTACAATCAACTATCACTAGTAGAGATCCTGTACAGCCCCACATGAACACTTTACAATGAACTATTACTAATACAGATCCTGTACAGCACAACAGGAACAATTTATAATAAACTATTTTTAGTATAGACCCTGTAGAGCACTACATGAACAATTTACAATCAACTATCACTAGTAGAGATCCTGTACAGCCCCACATGAACACTTTACAATCAACTATCACTAGTAGAGATCCTGTACAGCACAACAGGAACACTTTACAATCAACTATCACTAGTATAGATCCTGTACAGCACAACAGGAACACTTTACAATCAACTATCTCTAGTAGAGATCCTGTACAGCACAACAGGAACACTTTACAATCAACACTCTCTAGTAGAGATCCTGTACAGCCCCACATGAACAATTTACAATCAACTATCACTAGTAGAGATCCTGTACAGCACAACAGGAACACTTTACAATCAACTATCACTAGTAGAGATCCTGTACAGCACAACAGGAACACTTTACAATCAACTATCTCTAGTAGAGATCCTGTACAGCACAACAGGAACACTTTACAATCAACACTCTCTAGTAGAGATCCTGTACAGCACAACAGGAACACTTTACAATCAACTATCTTCAGTACAGATCCTGTAGCCCCACATGAAGATTTTACAATCAACTATCTTTAGTGTAGATCCTGAACAGCACTACATGTACACTTTACAATCAATTATCTTCAGTACAGATTCTGTACAGCCCCACATGAACAATTTACAATCAACTATCACTAGTAGAGATCCTGTACAGCACAACAGGAACCCTTTACAATCAACTATCAATAGAAGAGATCATGTACAGCCCCACATGAACAATTTACAATCAACTATCTCTAGTAGAGATCATGTACAGCACCACATGAACACTTTACAATCAACTATCACTAATACAGATCCTGTACAGCCCCACATGAACACTTTACAACCAACTATCACTAGTACAGATCCTGTACAGCACAACAGAAACAATTTACAATCAACTATCTTTAGTATAGATCCTGAACAGCACTACATGTACAATTTACAATCAACTATCTTCAGTACAGATCCTGTACAGCCCCACATGAACAATTTACAATCAACTATCACTATTAGAGATCCTCTACAGCCCCACATAAACAATTTACAATCAACTATCTTTAGTATAGATCCTGAACAGCACAACAGGAACACTTTACAATCAACCATCACTAGTAGAGATCCTGTACAGCCCCACATGAAAACTTTACAATCAACTATCACTAGTAGAGATCCTGTACAGCACAACATGAACACTTCACAATCAACTATCACTAGTAGAGATCCTGTACAGCCCCACATGAACAATTTACAATCAACTATCACTAGTACAGATCTTGTACAGCACAACAGGAACACTTTACAATCAACTATCACTAGTAGAGATCCTGTACAGCACTACATGAACAATTTATAATCAACTATCTTTAGTGTAGATCCTGAACAGCCCCACATGAACAATTTACAACCAACTATCACTAGTAGAGATCCTGTACAGCCCCACATGAACACTTTACAATCAACTATCACTAGTATAGATCCTGTACAGCACAACAGGAACACTTTACAATCAACTATCACTAGTAGAGATCCTGTACAGCCCCACATGAACAATTTACAATCAACTATCACTAGTAGAGATCCTGTACAGCCCTACATGAACACTTTACAATCAACTATCTTCAGTACAGATCCTGTAGCCCCACATGAACAATTTACAATCAACTATCTTTAGTGTAGATCCTGAACAGCACTACATGTACACTTTACAATCAATTATCTTCAGTGCAGATCCTGTACAGCCCCACATGAACAATTTACAATCAACTATCACTAGTAGAGATCCTGAACAGCCCCACATGAACAATTTACAATCAACTATCACTAGTAGAGATCCTGTACAGCACTACATGTACACTTTACAATCAACTATCACTAGTAGAGATCCTGTACAGCACAACGTGAACACTTTACAATCAACTATATCTAGTAGAGATCCTGTACAGCACAACATGAACAATTTACAATCAACTATCTTCAGTATAGATCCTGTACAGCCCCACATGAACAATTTACAATCAACTATCTTTAGTATAGATCCTGTACAGCCCCACATGAACAATTTACAATCAACTATCTTTAGTATAGATCCTGTAGAGCACAACATGAACAATTTACAATCAACTATCTTTAGTGTAGATCCTGAACAGCACTGCATGTACACTTTACAATCAACTATCACTAGTAGAGATCCTGTACAGCACAACAGAAACACTTTACAATCAACTATCACTAGTAGAGATCCTGTACAGCCCCACATGAACAATTTACAATCAACTATCTCTAGTAGAGATCCTGTACAGCCCCACATGAACACCTTACAATCAACTATCACTAGTAGAGATCCTGTACAGCCCCACATGAACACTTTACAATGAACTATTACTAATACAGATCCTGTACAGCACAACAGGAACAATTTATAATCAACTATTTTTAGTATAGACCCTGTAGAGCACTACATGAACAATTTACAATCAACTATCACTAGTAGAGATCCTGTACAGCACAACATGAACACTTTACAATCAACTATCACTAGTAGAGATCCTGTACAGCCCACATGAACACTTTACAATCAACTATCACTAGTATAGATCCTGAACAGCACAACAGGAACACTTTACAATCAACTATCTCTAGTAGAGATCCTGTACAGCACAACAGGAACACTTTACAATCAACTATCACTAGTATAGATCCTGTACAGCACAACAGGGACACTTTACAATCAACTATCTCTAGTAGAGATCCTGTACAGCACAACAGGAACACTTTACAATCAACACTCTCTAGTAGAGATCCTGTACAGCCCACATGAACAATTTACAATCAACTATCTTTAGTATAGATCCTGAACAGCACTACATGTACACTTTATAGTCAACTATCACTAGTAGAGATCCTGTACAGCCCCACATGAACAATTTACAATCAACTATCTTTAGTATAGATCCTGTACAGCACAACATGAACACTTTACAATCAACTATCACTAGTAGAGATCCTGTACAGCCCCACATGAACACTTTACAATCAACTATCGCTAGTAGAGATCCTGTACAGCACAACATGAACACTTCACAATCAACTATCAGTAGTAGAGATCCTGTAGAGCCCCACATGAACAATTTACAATCAACTATCTTCAGTATAGATCCTGTACAGCCCCACATGAACAATTTACAATCAACTATCTTTAGTAGATCCTGTACAGCCCCACATGAACAATTTACAATCAACTATCTTTAGTGTAGATCCTGAACAGCACTACATGTACACTTTACAATCAACTATCTACAGTAGAGATCCTGTACAGCCCACATGAACAATTTATAATCAACTATCTTTAGTGTAGATCCTGAACAGCACTACATGTACACTTTACAATCAACTATCTACAGTACAGATCCTGTACAGCCCCACATGAACAATTTACAATCAACTATCTTCAGTATAGATCCTGTACAGCCCCATATGAACAATTTACAATCAACTATCTTTAGTATAGATCCTGTAGAGCACAACATGAACAATTTACAATCAACTATCTTTAGTGTAGATCCTGTACAGCACAACAGGAACACTTTACAATCAACTATCACTAGTAGAGATCCTGTACAGCACAACATGAACACTTCACAATCAACTATCACTAGTAGAAATCCTGTACAGCCCCACATGAACAATTTACAATCAACTATCTCTAGTAGAGATCCTGTACAGCCCCACATGAACACCTTACAATCAACTATCACTAGTAGAGATCCTGTACAGCCCCACATGAACAATTTACAATCAACTATCACTAGTAGAGATCCTGTACAGCCCCACATGAACAATTTACAATCAACTATCACTAGTAGAGATCCTGTACAGCCCCACATGAACAATTTACAATCAACTATCTTCAGTATAGATCCTGTACAGCCCCACATGAACAATTTACAATCAACTATCTTTAGTATAGATCCTGTACAGCCCCACATGAACAATTTACAATCAACTATCTTTAGTATAGATCCTGTACAGCCCCACATGAACAATTTACAATCAACTATCTTCAGTATAGATCCTGTACAGCCCCACATGAACAATTTACAATCAACAATCTTTAGTATAGATCCTGTAGAGCACAACATAAACAATTTACAATCAACTATCTTTAGTGTAGATCCTGAACAGCACTACATGTACACTTTACAATCAACTATCACTAGTAGAGATCCTGTACAGCACAACAGAACACTTTACAATCAACTATCACTAGTAGAGATCCTGTACAGCACAACAGGAACACTTTACAATCAACTATCACTAGTAGAGATCCTGTACAGCCCCACATGAACACTTTACAATCAACTATCACTAGTAGAGATCCTGTACAGCACAACAGGAACACTTTACAATCAACTATCACTAGTATAGATCCTGTACAGCACAACAGGAACACTTTACAATCAACTATCACTAGTATAGATCCTGTACAGCACAAAAGAAACACTTTACAATCAACTATCTCTAGTAGAGATCCTGTACAGCACAACAGGAACACTTTACAATCAACTATCACTAGTATAGATCCTGTACAGCACAACAGGAACACTTTACAATCAACTATCACTAGTAGAGATCCTGTACAGCACAACAGGAACACTTTACAATCAACTATCACTAGTATAGATCCTGTACAGCACAACAGGAACACTTTACAATCAACTATCACTAGTAGAGATCCTGTACAGCCCACATGAACAATTTACAATCAACTATCTTTAGTATAGATCCTGAACAGCACTACATGAACAATTTACAATCAACTATCTTTAGTATAGATCCTGAACAGCACTACATGTACACTTTACAATCAACTATCACTAGTAGAGATCCTGTACAGCCCCACATGAACAATTTACAATCAACTATCTTCAGTATAGATCCTGAACAGCACTACATGTACACTTTACAATCAACTATCTTCAGTACAGATCCTGTACAGCCCCACATGAACAATTTACAATCAACTATCTTTAGTATAGATCCTGTAGAGCACAACATGAACAATTTACAATCAACTATCTTTAGTGTAGATCCTGAACAGCACTACATGTACACTTTACAATCAACTATCTACAGTACAGATCCTGTACAGCCCCACATGAACAATTTATAATCAACTATCTTTAGTGTAGATCCTGAACAGCACTACATGTACACTTTACAATCAACTATCTTCAGTACAGATCCTGTACAGCCCCACATGAACAATTTACAATCAACTATCTTTAGTATAGATCCTGTAGAGCACTACATGAACAATTTACAATCAACTATCTTCAGTACAGATCCTGTACAGCCCCACATGAACAATTTACAATCAACTATCTTTAGTATAGATCCTGAACAGCACTACATGTACACTTTACAATCAACTATCTTCAGTACAGATCCTGTACAGCCCCACATGAACAATTTACAATCAACTATCTTTAGTATAGATCCTGTAGAGCCCCACATGAACAATTTACAATCAACTATCTTCAGTATAGATCCTGTACAGCCCCACATGAACAATTTACAATCAACTATCTTTAGTATAGATCCTGTACAGCCCCACATGAACAATTTACAATCAACTATCTTTAGTATAGATCCTGTAGAGCACTACATGAACAATTTACAATCAACTATCTTCAGTACAGATCCTGTACAGCCCCACATGAACAATTTACAATCAACTATCTTTAGTATAGATCCTGAACAGCACTACATGTACACTTTACAATCAACTATCTTCAGTACAGATCCTGCACAGCCCCACATGAACAATTTACAATCAACTATCTTTAGTATAGATCCTGTAGAGCCCCACATGAACAATTTACAATCAACTATCTTCAGTATAGATCCTGTACAGCCCCACATGAACAATTTACAATCAACTATCTTTAGTGTAGATCCTGAACAGCACTACATGTACACTTTACAATCAACTATCACTAGTAGAGATCCTGTACAGCACAACAGAAACACTTTACAATCAACTATCACTAGTAGAGATCCTGTACAGCACAACAGGAACACTTTACAATCAACTATCACTAGTAGAGATCCTGTACAGCACAACAGGAACACTTTACAATCAACTATCTCTAGTAGAGATCCTGTACAGCACAACAGGAACACTTTACAATCAACTATCTCTAGTAGAGATCCTGTACAGCACAACAGGAACACTTTACAATCAACTATCACTAGTAGAGATCCTGTACAGCCCCACATGAACAATTTACAATCAACTATCACTAGTAGAGATCCTGTACAGAACAACAGGAACACTTTACAATCAACTATCACTAGTAGAGATCCTGTACAGCACAACAGGAACACTTTACAATCAACTATCTCTAGTAGAGATCCTGTACAGCACAACAGGAACACTTTACAATCAACACTCTCTAGTAGAGATCCTGTACAGCACAACAGGAACACTTTACAATCAACTATCACTAGTAGAGATCCTGTACAGCCCCACATGAACAATTTACAATCAACTATCTTTAGTATAGATCCTGAACAGCACTACATGTACACTTTACAATCAACTATCTTCAGTACAGATCCTGTACAGCCCCACATGAACAATTTACAATCAACTATCTTCAGTATAGATCCTGAAGAGCACAACATGAACAATTTACAATCAACTATCTTTAGTATAGATCCTGTACAGCCCCACATGAACAATTTACAATCAACTATCTTCAGTATAGATCCTGAAGAGCACAACATGAACAATTTACAATCAACTATCTTTAGTATAGATCCTGTAGAGCACAACATGAACAATTTACAATCAACTATCTTTAGTGTAGATCCTGAACAGCACTACATGTACACTTTACAATCAACTATCTTCAGTACAGATCCTGTAGCCCCACATGAACAATTTACAATCAACTATCTTTAGTGTAGATCCTGAACAGCCCCACATGAACAATTTACAATCAACTATCACTAGTAGAGATCCTGTACAGCACTACATGTACACTTTACAATCAACTATCTCTAGTAGAGATCCTGTACAGCACAACATGAACAATTTACAATCAACTATCTTCAGTATAGATCCTGTACAGCCCCACATGAACAATTTACAATCAACTATCTTTAGTATAGATCCTGTACAGCCCCACATGAACAATTTACAATCAACTATCTTTAGTATAGATCCTGTAGAGCACAACATGAACAATTTACAATCAACTATCTTTAGTGTAGATCCTGAACAGCACTACATGTACACTTTACAATCAACTATCACTAGTAGAGATCCTGTACAGCACAACAGAAACACTTTACAATCAACTATCACTAGTAGAGATCCTGTACAGCCCCACATGAACAATTTACAATCAACTATCTCTAGTAGAGATCCTGTACAGCCCCACATGAACACTTTACAATCAACTATCACTAGTAGAGATCCTGTACAGCCCCACATGAACACTTTACAATCAACTATCACTAGTACAGATCCTGTACAGCACAACAGAAACACTTTACAATCAACTATCACTAGTAGAGATCCTGTACAGCACTACATGAACACTTTACAATCAACTATCTTCAGTACAGATCCTGTACAGCCCCACATGAACAATTTACAATCAACTATCACTAGTAGAGATCCTGTACAGCCCCACATAACAATTTACAATCAACTATCTTTAGTATAGATCCTGAACAGCACTACATGAACACTTTACAATCAACTATCACTAGTAGAGATCCTGTACAGCACAACATGAACACTTTACAATCAACTATCACTAGTAGAGATCCTGTACAGCACAACAGAACACTTTACAATCAACTATCACTAGTATAGATCCTGTACAGCACAAGAGGGACACTTTACAATCAACTATCACTAGCAGAGATCCTGTACAGCACAACATGAACAATTTACAATCAACTATCTTCAGTATAGATCCTGTACAGCCCCACATGAACAATTTACAATCAACTATCTTTAGTATAGATCCTGTACAGCCCCACATGAACAATTTACAATCAACTATCTTTAGTATAGATCCTGTACAGCCCCACATGAACAATTTACAATCAACTATCTTCAGTATAGATCCTGTACAGCCCCACATGAACAATTTACAATCAACTATCTTTAGTATAGATCCTGTAGAGCACAACATGAACAATTTACAATCAACTATCTTTAGTGTAGATCCTGAACAGCACTACATGTACACTTTACAATCAACTATCACTAGTAGAGATCCTGTACAGCACAACAGGAACACTTTACAATCAACTATCACTAGTAGAGATCCTGTACAGCACAACATGAACACTTTACAATCAACTATCACTAGTAGAGATCCTGTACAGCCCCACATGAACAATTTACAATCAACTATCTCTAGTAGAGATCCTGTACAGCCCCACATGAACACCTTACAATCAACTATCACTAGTAGAGATCCTGTACAGCCCCACATGAACACTTTACAATCAACTATTACTAGTACAGATCCTGTACAGCACAACATGAACAATTTACAATCAACTATTTTTAGTATAGATCCTGTAGAGCACTACATGAACAATTTACAATCAACTATCACTAGTAGAGATCCTGTACAGCCCCACATGAACACTTTACAATCAACTATCACTAGTAGAGATCCTGTACAGCACAACAGGAACACTTTACAATCAACTATCACTAGTATAGATCCTGTACAGCACAACAGGAACACTTTACAATCAACTATCTCTAGTAGAGATCCTGTACAGCACAACATGAACACTTTACAATCAACTATCTCTAGTAGAGATCCTGTACAGCCCCACATGAACAATTTACAATCAACTATCACTAGTAGAGATCCTGTACAGCACAACAGGAACACTTTACAATCAACTATCACTAGTAGAGATCCTGTACAGCACAACAGGAACACTTTACAATCAACTATCTCTAGTAGAGATCCTGTACAGCACAACAGGAACACTTTACAATCAACACTCTCTAGTAGAGATCCTGTACAGCACAACAGGAACACTTTACAATCAACTATCTTCAGTACAGATCCTGTAGCCCCACATGAACAATTTATAATCAACTATCTTTAGTGTAGATCCTGAACAGCACTACATGTACACTTTACAATCAACTATCTTCAGTACAGATCCTGTACAGCCCCACATGAACAATTTACAATCAACTATCACTAGTAGAGATCCTGTACAGCACAACATGAACACTTTACAATCAACTATCAATAGTAGAGATCCTGTACAGCCCCACATGAACAATTTACAATCAACTATCTCTAGTAGAGATCATGTACAGCACCACATGAACACTTTACAATCAACTATCACTAATACAGATCCTGTACAGCCCCACATGAACACTTTACAACCAACTATCACTAGTACAGATCCTGTACAGCACAACATGAACAATTTACAATCAACTATCTTTAGTATAGATCCTGAACAGCACTACATGTACAATTTACAATCAACTATCTTCAGTACAGATCCTGTACAGCCCCACATGAACAATTTACAATCAACTATCACTAGTAGAGATCCTGTACAGCCCCACATGAACAATTTACAATCAACTATCTCTAGTATAGATCCTGTACAGCACAACATGAACACTTTACAATCAACTATCACTAGTAGAGATCCTGTACAGCCCCACATGAAAACTTTACAATCAACTATCACTAGTAGAGATCCTGTACAGCACAACATGAACACTTCACAATCAACTATCACTAGTAGAGATCCTGTACAGCACTACATGAACAATTTATAATCAACTATCTTTAGTGTAGATCCTGAACAGCCCCACATGAACAATTTACAACCAACTATCACTAGTAGAGATCCTGTACAGCCCCACATGAACACTTTACAATCAACTATCACTAGTATAGATCCTGTACAGCACAACAGGAACACTTTACAATCAACTATCACTAGTAGAGATCCTGTACAGCCCCACATGAACAATTTACAATCAACTATCACTAGTAGAGATCCTGTACAGCCCTACATGAACACTTTACAATCAACTATCTTCAGTACAGATCCTGTAGCCCCACATGAACAATTTACAATCAACTATCTTTAGTGTAGATCCTGAACAGCACTACATGTACACTTTACAATCAATTATCTTCAGTGCAGATTCTGTACAGCCCCACATGAACAATTTACAATCAACTATCACTAGTAGAGATCCTGAACAGCCCCACATGAACAATTTACAATCAACTATCACTAGTAGAGATCCTGTACAGCACTACATGTACACTTTACAATCAACTATATCTAGTAGAGATCCTGTACAGCACAACATGAACAATTTACAATCAACTATCTTCAGTATAGATCCTGTACAGCCCCACATGAACAATTTACAATCAACTATCTTTAGTATAGATCCTGTACAGCCCCACATGAACAATTTACAATCAACTATCTTTAGTATAGATCCTGTAGAGCACAACATGAACAATTTACAATCAACTATCTTTAGTGTAGATCCTGAACAGCACTACATGTACACTTTACAATCAACTATCACTAGTAGAGATCCTGTACAGCACAACAGAAACACTTTACAATCAACTATCACTAGTAGAGATCCTGTACAGCCCCACATGAACAATTTACAATCAACTATCTCTAGTAGAGATCCTGTACAGCCCCACATGAACACCTTACAATCAACTATCACTAGTAGAGATCCTGTACAGCCCCACATGAACACTTTACAATGAACTATTACTAATACAGATCCTGTACAGCACAACAGGAACAATTTATAATCAACTATTTTTAGTATAGACCCTGTAGAGCACTACATGAACAATTTACAATCAACTATCACTAGTAGAGATCCTGTACAGCACAACATGAACACTTTACAATCAACTATCACTAGTAGAGATCCTGTACAGCCCCACATGAACACTTTACAATCAACTATCACTAGTATAGATCCTGAACAGCACAACAGGAACACTTTACAATCAACTATCTCTAGTAGAGATCCTGTACAGCACAACAGGAACACTTTACAATCAACTATCACTAGTATAGATCCTGTACAGCACAACAGGGACACTTTACAATCAACTATCTCTAGTAGAGATCCTGTACAGCACAACAGGAACACTTTACAATCAACACTCTCTAGTAGAGATCCTGTACAGCCCCACATGAACAATTTACAATCAACTATCTTTAGTATAGATCCTGAACAGCACTACATGTACACTTTATAGTCAACTATCACTAGTAGAGATCCTGTACAGCCCCACATGAACAATTTACAATCAACTATCTTTAGTATAGATCCTGTACAGCACAACATGAACACTTTACAATCAACTATCACTAGTAGAGATCCTGCACAGCCCCATATGAACACTTTACAATCAACTATCGCTAGTAGAGATCCTGTACAGCACAACATGAACACTTCACAATCAACTATCAGTAGTAGAGATCCTGTAGAGCCCCACATGAACAATTTACAATCAACTATCTTCAGTATAGATCCTGTACAGCCCCACATGAACAATTTACAATCAACTATCTTTAGTAGATCCTGTACAGCCCCACATGAACAATTTACAATCAACTATCTTTAGTGTAGATCCTGAACAGCACTACATGTACACTTTACAATCAACTATCTACAGTAGAGATCCTGTACAGCCCCACATGAACAATTTATAATCAACTATCTTTAGTGTAGATCCTGAACAGCACTACATGTACACTTTACAATCAACTATCTACAGTACAGATCCTGTACAGCCCCACATGAACAATTTACAATCAACTATCTTCAGTATAGATCCTGTACAGCCCCACATGAACAATTTACAATCAACTATCTTTAGTATAGATCCTGTAGAGCACAACATGAACAATTTACAATCAACTATCTTTAGTGTAGATCCTGTACAGCACAACAGGAACACTTTACAATCAACTATCACTAGTAGAGATCCTGTACAGCACAACATGAACACTTCACAATCAACTATCACTAGTAGAAATCCTGTACAGCCCCACATGAACAATTTACAATCAACTATCTCTAGTAGAGATCCTGTACAGCCCCACATGAACACCTTACAATCAACTATCACTAGTAGAGATCCTGTACAGCCCCACATGAACAATTTACAATCAACTATCACTAGTAGAGATCCTGTACAGCCCCACATGAACAATTTACAATCAACTATCACTAGTAGAGATCCTGTACAGCCCCACATGAACAATTTACAATCAACTATCTTCAGTATAGATCCTGTACAGCCCCACATGAACAATTTACAATCAACTATCTTTAGTATAGATCCTGTACAGCCCCACATGAATAATTTACAATCAACTATCTTTAGTATAGATCCTGTACAGCCCCACATGAACAATTTACAATCAACTATCTTCAGTATAGATCCTGTACAGCCCCACATAAACAATTTACAATCAACAATCTTTAGTATAGATCCTGTAGAGCACAACATAAACAATTTACAATCAACTATCTTTAGTGTAGATCCTGAACAGCACTACATGTACACTTTACAATCAACTATCACTAGTAGAGATCCTGTACAGCACAACAGAAACACTTTACAATCAACTATCACTAGTAGAGATCCTGTACAGCACAACAGGAACACTTTACAATCAACTATCACTAGTAGAGATCCTGTACAGCCCCACATGAACACTTTACAATCAACTATCACTAGTAGAGATCCTGTACAGCACAACAGGAACACTTTACAATCAACTATCACTAGTATAGATCCTGTACAGCACAACAGGAACACTTTACAATCAACTATCACTAGTATAGATCCTGTACAGCACAAAAGAAACACTTTACAATCAACTATCTCTAGTATAGATCCTGTACAGCACAACAGGAACACTTTACAATCAACTATCACTAGTAGAGATCCTGTACAGCACAACAGGAACACTTTACAATCAACTATCACTAGTATAGATCCTGTACAGCACAACAGGGACACTTTACAATCAACTATCACTAGTAGAGATCCTGTACAGCCCCACATGAACAATTTACAATCAACTATCTTTAGTATAGATCCTGAACAGCACTACATGAACAATTTATAATCAACTATCTTTAGTATAGATCCTGAACAGCACTACATGTACACTTTACAATCAACTATCACTAGTAGAGATCCTGTACAGCCCCACATGAACAATTTACAATCAACTATCTTCAGTATAGATCCTGAACAGCACTACATGTACACTTTACAATCAACTATCTTCAGTACAGATCCTGTACAGCCCCACATGAACAATTTACAATCAACTATCTTTAGTATAGATCCTGTAGAGCACAACATGAACAATTTACAATCAACTATCTTTAGTGTAGATCCTGAACAGCACTACATGTACACTTTACAATCAACTATCTACAGTACAGATCCTGTACAGCCCCACATGAACAATTTATAATCAACTATCTTTAGTGTAGATCCTGAACAGCACTACATGTACACTTTACAATCAACTATCTTCAGTACAGATCCTGCACAGCCCCACATGAACAATTTACAATCAACTATCTTTAGTATAGATCCTGTAGAGCACTACATGAACAATTTACAATCAACTATCTTCAGTACAGATCCTGTACAGCCCCACATGAACAATTTACAATCAACTATCTTTAGTATAGATCCTGAACAGCACTACATGAACACTTTACAATCAACTATCTTCAGTACAGATCCTGTACAGCCCCACATGAACAATTTACAATCAACTATCTTTAGTATAGATCCTGTAGAGCCCCACATGAACAATTTACAATCAACTATCTTCAGTATAGATCCTGTACAGCCCCACATGAACAATTTACAATCAACTATCTTTAGTATAGATCCTGTACAGCCCCACATGAACAATTTACAATCAACTATCTTTAGTATAGATCCTGTAGAGCACTACATGAACAATTTACAATCAACTATCTTCAGTACAGATCCTGTACAGCCCCACATGAACAATTTACAATCAACTATCTTTAGTATAGATCCTGAACAGCACTACATGAACACTTTACAATCAACTATCTTCAGTACAGATCCTGTACAGCCCCACATGAACAATTTACAATCAACTATCTTTAGTATAGATCCTGTAGAGCCCCACATGAACAATTTACAATCAACTATCTTCAGTATAGATCCTGTACAGCCCCACATGAACAATTTACAATCAACTATCTTTAGTATAGATCCTGTACAGCCCCACATGAACAATTTACAATCAACTATCTTTAGTATAGATCCTGTACAGCACAACATGAACAATTTACAATCAACTATCTTTAGTGTAGATCCTGTACAGCACTACATGAACACTTTACAATCAACTATCACTAGTAGAGATCCTGTACAGCACAACAGAAACACTTTACAATCAACTATCACTAGTAGAGATCCTGTACAGCACAACAGGAACACTTTACAATCAACTATCACTAGTAGAGATCCTGTACAGCACAACAGGAACACTTTACAATCAACTATCTCTAGTAGAGATCCTGTACAGCACAACAGGAACACTTTACAATCAACACTCTCTAGTAGAGATCCTGTACAGCACAACAGGAACACTTTACAATCAACTATCACTAGTAGAGATCCTGTACAGCCCCACATGAACAATTTACAATCAACTATCACTAGTAGAGATCCTGTACAGCACAACAGGAACACTTTACAATCAACTATCACTAGTAGAGATCCTGTACAGCACAACAGGAACACTTTACAATCAACTATCTCTAGTAGAGATCCTGTACAGCACAACAGGAACACTTTACAATCAACTATCTCTAGTAGAGATCCTGTACAGCACAACAGGAACACTTTACAATCAACTATCACTAGTAGAGATCCTGTACAGCCCCACATGAACAATTTACAATCAACTATCTTTAGTATAGATCCTGAACAGCACTACATGTACACTTTACAATCAACTATCTTCAGTACAGATCCTGTACAGCCCCACATGAACAATTTACAATCAACTATCTTCAGTATAGATCCTGAAGAGCACAACATGAACAATTTACAATCAACTATCTTTAGTATAGATCCTGTACAGCCCCACATGAACAATTTACAATCAACTATCTTCAGTATAGATCCTGAAGAGCACAACATGAACAATTTACAATCAACTATCTTTAGTATAGATCCTGTACAGCACAACATGAACAATTTACAATCAACTATCTTTAGTGTAGATCCTGAACAGCACTACATGAACACTTTACAATCAACTATCTTCAGTACAGATCCTGTAGCCCCACATGAACAATTTACAATCAACTATCTTTAGTGTAGATCCTGAACAGCCCCACATGAACAATTTACAATCAACTATCACTAGTAGAGATCCTGTACAGCACTACATGAACACTTTACAATCAACTATCTCTAGTAGAGATCCTGTACAGCACAACATGAACAATTTACAATCAACTATCTTCAGTATAGATCCTGTACAGCCCACATGAACAATTTACAATCAACTATCTTTAGTATAGATCCTGTACAGCCCCACATGAACAATTTACAATCAACTATCTTTAGTATAGATCCTGTAGAGCACAACATGAACAATTTACAATCAACTATCTTTAGTGTAGATCCTGAACAGCACTACATGTACACTTTACAATCAACTATCACTAGTAGAGATCCTGTACAGCACAACAGAACACTTTACAATCAACTATCACTAGTAGAGATCCTGTACAGCCCCACATGAACAATTTACAATCAACTATCTCTAGTAGAGATCCTGTACAGCCCCACATGAACACCTTTACAATCAACTATCACTAGTAGAGATCCTGTACAGCCCCACATGAACACTTTACAATCAACTATTACTAGTACAGATCCTGTACAGCACAACAGGAACAATTTACAATCAACTATTTTAGTATAGATCCTGTACAGCACTACATGAACAATTTACAATCAACTATCACTAGTAGAGATCCTGTACAGCACAACATGAACACTTTACAATCAACTATCACTAGTAGAGATCCTGTACAGCCCCACATGAACACTTTACAATCAACTATCACTAGTAGAGATCCTGTACAGCACAACATGAACACTTTACAATCAACTATCACTAGTATAGATCCTGAACAGCACAACAGGAACACTTTACAATCAACTATCTCTAGTAGAGATCCTGTACAGCACAACAGGAACACTTTACAATCAACTATCACTAGTATAGATCCTGTACAGCACAACAGGAACACTTTACAATCAACTATCTCTAGTAGAGATCCTGTACAGCACAACATGAACACTTTACAATCAACACTCTCTAGTAGAGATCCTGTACAGCCCCACATGAACAATTTACAATCAACTATCACTAGTAGAGATCCTGTACAGCCCCACATGAACAATTTACAATCAACTATCTTTAGTATAGATCCTGTACAGCACAACATGAACACTTTACAATCAACTATCACTAGTAGAGATCCTGTACAGCCCCACATGAACACTTTACAATCAACTATCACTAGTAGAGATCCTGTACAGCACAACATGAACACTTTACAATCAACTATCAGTAGTAGAGATCCTGTAGAGCCCCACATGAACAATTTACAATCAACTATCTTCAGTATAGATCCTGTACAGCCCCACATGAACAATTTACAATCAACTATCTTCAGTAGATCCTGTACAGCCCCACATGAACAATTTACAATCAACTATCTTTAGTATAGATCCTGTAGAGCACAACATGAACAATTTACAATCAACTATCTCTAGTAGAGATCCTGAACAGCACTACATGAACACTTTACAATCAACTATCACTAGTAGAGATCCTGTACAGCCCACATGAACAATTTACAATCAACTATCTTTAGTATAGATCCTGTACAGCACTACATGTACACTTTACAATCAACTATCTTCAGTACAGATCCTGTACAGCCCCACATGTACACTTTACAATCAACTATCACTAGTAGAGATCCTGTACAGCCCCACATGAACAATTTACAATCAACTATCTTCAGTATAGATCCTGTACAGCACTACATGAACACTTTACAATCAACTATCTTCAGTACAGATCCTGTACAGCCCCACATGAACAATTTACAATCAACTATCTTTAGTATAGATCCTGTACAGCACAACATGAACAATTTACAATCAACTATCTTTAGTGTAGATCCTGTACAGCACTACATGAACACTTTACAATCAACTATCTACAGTACAGATCCTGTACAGCCCCACATGAACAATTTACAATCAACTATCTTTAGTGTAGATCCTGAACAGCACTACATGTACACTTTACAATCAACTATCTTCAGTACAGATCCTGTACAGCCCCACATGAACAATTTACAATCAACTATCTTTAGTATAGATCCTGTAGAGCACTACATGAACAATTTACAATCAACTATCTTTATTATAGATCCTGTACAGACCCACATGAATAATTTACAATCAACTATCAGTAGTAGAGATCCTGTAGAGCCCCACATGAACAATTTACAATCAACTATCTTCAGTATAGATCCTGTACAGCCCCACATGAACAATTTACAATCAACTATCTTTAGTATAGATCCTGTACAGCCCCACATGAACAATTTACAATCAACTATCTTTAGTATAGATCCTGTAGAGCACAACATGAACAATTTACAATCAACTATCTTTAGTATAGATCCTGTAGAGCACTACATGAACAATTTACAATCAACTATCTTTGGTGTAGATCCTGAACAGCACAACATGAACAATTTACAATCAACTATCTTCAGTACAGATCCTGTACAGCCCCACATGAACAATTTACAATCAACTATCTTTAGTATAGATCCTGCACAGCCCCACATGAATAATTTACAATCAACTATCACTAGTAGAGATCCTGTAGAGCCCCACATGAACAATTTACAATCAACTATCTTCAGTATAGATCCTGTACAGCCCCACATGAACAATTTACAATCAACTATCTTCAGTATAGATCCTGAAGAGCACAACATGAACAATTTACAATCAACTATCTTTAGTATAGATCCTGTACAGCACAACATGAACAATTTACAATCAACTATCTTTAGTGTAGATCCTGAACAGCACTACATGAACACTTTACAATCAACTATCACTAGTAGAGATCCTGTACAGCACAACAGAACACTTTACAATCAACTATCACTAGTAGAGATCCTGTACAGCACAACAGGAACACTTTACAATCAACTATCACTAGTAGAGATCCTGTACAGCACAACATGAACACTTTACAATCAACTATCACTAGTAGAGATCCTGTACAGCCCCACATGAACAATTTACAATCAACTATCTCTAGTAGAGATCCTGTACAGCCCCACATGAACACTTTACAATCAACTATCTTTAGTGTAGATCCTGAACAGCACTACATGAACACTTTACAATCAACTATCTTCAGTATAGATCCTGTACAGCCCCACATGAACAATTTACAATCAACTATCTTCAGTATAGATCCTGTACAGCACAACAGGAACAATTTACAATCAACTATCTTTAGTGTAGATCCTGAACAGCACTACATGTACACTTTACAATCAACTATCACTAGTAGAGATCCTGTACAGCCCCACATGAACACTTTACAATGAACTATTACTAATACAGATCCTGTACAGCACAACAGGAACAATTTACAATCAACTATCTTTAGTATAGATCCTGTACAGCACTACATGAACAATTTACAATCAACTATCTTTAGTATAGATCCTGTACAGCCCCACATGAACAATTTACAATCAACTATCTCTAGTAGAGATCCTGTACAGCACAACAGGAACACTTTACAATCAACTATCACTAGTATAGATCCTGTACAGCACAACAGGAACACTTTACAATCAACTATCACTAGTAGAGATCCTGTACAGCACAACAGGAACACTTTACAATCAACTATCTCTAGTAGAGATCCTGTACAGCACAACAGGAACACTTTACAATCAACTATCTTCAGTACAGATCCTGTAGCCCCACATGAACAATTTACAATCAACTATCTTTAGTGTAGATCCTGAACAGCACTACATGAACACTTTACAATCAACTATCTTCAGTGCAGATCCTGTACAGCCCCACATGAACAATTTACAATCAACTATCACTAGTAGAGATCCTGAACAGCCCCACATGAACAATTTACAATCAACTATCACTAGTAGAGATCCTGTACAGCACTACATGTACACTTTACAATCAACTATCACTAGTAGAGATCCTGTACAGCACAACGTGAACACTTTACAATCAACTATCTCTAGTAGAGATCCTGTACAGCACAACATGAACAATTTACAATCAACTATCTTCAGTATAGATCCTGTACAGCCCCACATGAACAATTTACAATCAACTATCTTTAGTATAGATCCTGTACAGCCCCACATGAACAATTTACAATCAAATATCTTTAGTATAGATCCTGTAGAGCACAACATGAACAATTTACAATCAACTATCTTTAGTGTAGATCCTGTACAGCACTACATGAACACTTTACAATCAACTATCACTAGTAGAGATCCTGTACAGCACAACATGAACACTTTACAATCAACTATCTCTAGTAGAGATCCTGTACAGCACAACAGGAACACTTTACAATCAACTATCTTCAGTACAGATCCTGTAGCCCCACATGAACAATTTACAATCAACTATCTTTAGTGTAGATCCTGAACAGCACTACATGTACACTTTACAATCAACTATCTTCAGTGCAGATCCTGTACAGCCCCACATGAACAATTTACAATCAACTATCACTAGTAGAGATCCTGTACAGCCCCACATGAACAATTTACAATCAACTATCACTAGTAGAGATCCTGTACAGCACTACATGAACACTTTACAATCAACTATCACTAGTAGAGATCCTGTACAGCACAACATGAACACTTTACAATCAACTATCTCTAGTAGAGATCCTGTACAGCACAACATGAACAATTTACAATCAACTATCTTCAGTATAGATCCTGTACAGCCCCACATGAACAATTTACAATCAACTATCTTTAGTATAGATCCTGTACAGCCCCACATGAACAATTTACAATCAACTATCTTTAGTATAGATCCTGTAGAGCACAACATGAACAATTTACAATCAACTATCTTTAGTGTAGATCCTGAACAGCACTACATGAACACTTTACAATCAACTATCACTAGTAGAGATCCTGTACAGCACAACAGAACACTTTACAATCAACTATCACTAGTAGAGATCCTGTACAGCCCCACATGAACAATTTACAATCAACTATCTCTAGTAGAGATCCTGTACAGCCCCACATGAACACCTTACAATCAACTATCACTAGTAGAGATCCTGTACAGCCCCACATGAACACTTTACAATCAACTATTACTAGTACAGATCCTGTACAGCACAACATGAACAATTTACAATCAACTATTTTTAGTATAGATCCTGTACAGCACTACATGAACAATTTACAATCAACTATCACTAGTAGAGATCCTGTACAGCACAACATGAACACTTTACAATCAACTATCACTAGTAGAGATCCTGTACAGCCCCACATGAACACTTTACAATCAACTATCACTAGTAGAGATCCTGTACAGCACAACAGGAACACTTTACAATCAACTATCACTAGTATAGATCCTGTACAGCACAACAGGAACACTTTACAATCAACTATCTCTAGTAGAGATCCTGTACAGCACAACGTGAACACTTTACAATCAACTATCTCTAGTAGAGATCCTGTACAGCCCACATGAACACTTTACAATCAACTATCACTAGTAGAGATCCTGTACAGCCCACATGAACACTTTACAATCAACTATCACTAGTAGAGATCCTGTACAGCACAACATGAACACTTTACAATCAACTATCACTAGTAGAGATCCTGTACAGCCCCACATGAACAATTTACAATCAACTATCTTCAGTATAGATCCTGTACAGCCCCACATGAACAATTTACAATCAACTATCTTCAGTAGATCCTGTACAGCCCCACATGAACAATTTACAATCAACTATCTTTAGTATAGATCCTGTAGAGCACAACATGAACAATTTACAATCAACTATCTTTAGTGTAGATCCTGAACAGCACTACATGTACACTTTACAATCAACTATCTACAGTAGAGATCCTGTACAGCCCCACATGAACAATTTACAATCAACTATCTTTAGTGTAGATCCTGAACAGCACTACATGTACACTTTACAATCAACTATCTACAGTACAGATCCTGTACAGCCCCACATGAACAATTTACAATCAACTATCTTCAGTATAGATCCTGTACAGCCCCACATGAACAATTTACAATCAACTATCTTTAGTATAGATCCTGTACAGCACAACATGAACAATTTACAATCAACTATCTTTAGTGTAGATCCTGTACAGCACAACATGAACACTTTACAATCAACTATCACTAGTAGAGATCCTGTACAGCACAACATGAACACTTCACAATCAACTATCACTAGTAGAGATCCTGTACAGCACAACAGGAACACTTTACAATCAACTATCACTAGTAGAGACCCTGTACAGCCCCACATGAACAATTTACAATCAACTATCTTTAGTATAGATCCTGTACAGCCCCACATGAATAATTTACAATCAACTATCACTAGTAGAGATCCTGTAGAGCCCCACATGAACAATTTACAATCAACTATCTTCAGTATAGATCCTGTACAGCCCCACATGAACAATTTACAATCAACTATCTTCAGTATAGATCCTGAAGAGCACAACATGAACAATTTACAATCAACTATCTTTAGTATAGATCCTGTAGAGCACAACATGAACAATTTACAATCAACTATCTTTAGTGTAGATCCTGAACAGCACTACATGTACACTTTACAATCAACTATCTTCAGTACAGATCCTGTAGCCCCACATGAACAATTTACAATCAACTATCTTTAGTGTAGATCCTGAACAGCACTACATGTACACTTTACAATCAATTATCTTCAGTGCAGATTCTGTACAGCCCCACATGAACAATTTACAATCAACTATCACTAGTAGAGATCCTGAACAGCCCCACATGAACAATTTACAATCAACTATCACTAGTAGAGATCCTGTACAGCACTACATGTACACTTTACAATCAACTATCACTAGTAGAGATCCTGTACAGCACAACGTGAACACTTTACAATCAACTATCTCTAGTAGAGATCCTGTACAGCACAACATGAACAATTTACAATCAACTATCTTCAGTATAGATCCTGTACAGCCCCACATGAACAATTTACAATCAACTATCTTTAGTATAGATCCTGTAGAGCACAACATGAACAATTTACAATCAACTATCTTTAGTGTAGATCCTGAACAGCACAACATGTACACTTTACAATCAACTATCACTAGTAGAGATCCTGTACAGCCCCACATGAACAATTTACAATCAACTATCACTAGTAGAGATCCTGTACAGCCCCACATGAACAATTTACAATCAACTATCTCTAGTAGAGATCCTGTACAGCCCCACATGAACACCTTACAATCAACTATCACTAGTAGAGATCCTGTACAGCCCCACATGAACACTTTACAATCAACTATTACTAATACAGATCCTGTACAGCACAACAGGAACAATTTACAATCAACTATTTTTAGTATAGACCCTGTAGAGCACTACATGAACAATTTACAATCAACTATCACTAGTAGAGATCCTGTACAGCACAACATGAACACTTTACAATCAACTATCACTAGTAGAGATCCTGTACAGCCCCACATGAACACTTTACAATCAACTATCACTAGTAGAGATCCTGTACAGCACAACAGGAACACTTTACAATCAACTATCACTAGTATAGATCCTGTACAGCACAACAGGGACACTTTACAATCAACTATCTCTAGTAGAGATCCTGTACAGCACAACAGGAACACCTTACAATCAACACTCTCTAGTAGAGATCCTGTACAGCCCCACATGAACAGTTTACAATCAACTATCACTAGTAGAGATCCTGTACAGCCCCACATGAACACTTTACAATCAACTATCGCTAGTAGAGATCCTGTACAGCACAACATGAACACTTCACAATCAACTATCAGTAGTAGAGATCCTGTAGAGCCCCACATGAACAATTTACAATCAACTATCTTCAGTATAGATCCTGTACAGCCCCACATGAACAATTTACAATCAACTATCTTCAGTAGATCCTGTACAGCCCCACATGAACAATTTACAATCAACTATCTTTAGTATAGATCCTGTAGAGCACAACATGAACAATTTACAATCAACTATCTTTAGTGTAGATCCTGAACAGCACTACATGTACACTTTACAATCAACTATCTACAGTACAGATCCTGTACAGCCCCACATGAACAATTTATAATCAACTATCTTTAGTGTAGATCCTGAACAGCACTACATGTACACTTTACAATCAACTATCTACAGTACAGATCCTGTACAGCCCCACATGAACAATTTACAATCAACTATCTTCAGTATAGATCCTGTACAGCCCCACATGAACAATTTACAATCAACTATCTTTAGTATAGATCCTGTAGAGCACAACATGAACAATTTACAATCAACTATCTTTAGTGTAGATCCTGTACAGCACAACAGGAACACTTTACAATCAACTATCACTAGTAGAGATCCTGTACAGCACAACATGAACACTTCACAATCAACTATCACTAGTAGAGATCCTGTACAGCACAACAGGAACACTTTACAATCAACTATCACTAGTAGAGACCCTGTACAGCCCCACATGAACAATTTACAATCAACTATCTTTAGTATAGATCCTGTACAGCCCCACATGAATAATTTACAATCAACTATCACTAGTAGAGATCCTGTAGAGCCCCACATGAACAATTTACAATCAACTATCTTCAGTATAGATCCTGTACAGCCCCACATGAACAATTTACAATCAACTATCTTCAGTATAGATCCTGTACAGCACAACATGAACAATTTACAATCAACTATCTTTAGTATAGATCCTGTAGAGCACAACATGAACAATTTACAATCAACTATCTTTAGTGTAGATCCTGAACAGCACTACATGTACACTTTACAATCAACTATCTTCAGTACAGATCCTGTAGCCCCACATGAACAATTTACAATCAACTATCTTTAGTGTAGATCCTGAACAGCACTACATGAACACTTTACAATCAATTATCTTCAGTGCAGATCCTGTACAGCCCCACATGAACAATTTACAATCAACTATCACTAGTAGAGATCCTGTACAGCCCCACATGAACAATTTACAATCAACTATCACTAGTAGAGATCCTGTACAGCACTACATGAACACTTTACAATCAACTATCACTAGTAGAGATCCTGTACAGCACAACGTGAACACTTTACAATCAACTATCTCTAGTAGAGATCCTGTACAGCACAACATGAACAATTTACAATCAACTATCTTCAGTATAGATCCTGTACAGCCCCACATGAACAATTTACAATCAACTATCTTTAGTATAGATCCTGTAGAGCACAACATGAACAATTTACAATCAACTATCTTTAGTGTAGATCCTGAACAGCACAACATGTACACTTTACAATCAACTATCACTAGTAGAGATCCTGTACAGCCCCACATGAACAATTTACAATCAACTATCTCTAGTAGAGATCCTGTACAGCCCCACATGAACACCTTACAATCAACTATCACTAGTAGAGATCCTGTACAGCCCCACATGAACACTTTACAATCAACTATTACTAGTACAGATCCTGTACAGCACAACAGGAACAATTTACAATCAACTATCTTTAGTATAGATCCTGTAGAGCACTACATGAACAATTTACAATCAACTATCACTAGTAGAGATCCTGTACAGCACAACATGAACACTTTACAATCAACTATCACTAGTAGAGATCCTGTACAGCACAACAGGGACACTTTACAATCAACTATCTCTAGTAGAGATCCTGTACAGCACAACAGGAACACTTTACAATCAACTATCTCTAGTAGAGATCCTGTACAGCCCCACATGAACAATTTACAATCAACTATCTTTAGTATAGATCCTGAACAGCACTACATGAACAATTTATAATCAACTATCTTTAGTATAGATCCTGAACAGCACTACATGTACACTTTATAGTCAACTATCACTAGTAGAGATCCTGTACAGCCCCACATGAACAATTTACAATCAACTATCTTTAGTATAGATCCTGTACAGCACAACATGAACACTTTACAATCAACTATCACTAGTAGAGATCCTGCACAGCCCCACATGAACACTTTACAATCAACTATCACTAGTAGAGATCCTGTACAGCACAACATGAACACTTTACAATCAACTATCACTAGTAGAGATCCTGTACAGCCCCACATGAACAATTTACAATCAACTATCTTCAGTATAGATCCTGTACAGCCCACATGAACAATTTACAATCAACTATCTTCAGTAGATCCTGTACAGCCCCACATGAACAATTTACAATCAACTATCTTTAGTATAGATCCTGTAGAGCACAACATGAACAATTTACAATCAACTATCTTTAGTGTAGATCCTGAACAGCACTACATGTACACTTTACAATCAACTATCTACAGTACAGATCCTGTACAGCCCCACATGAACAATTTACAATCAACTATCTTTAGTGTAGATCCTGAACAGCACTACATGTACACTTTACAATCAACTATCTACAGTACAGATCCTGTACAGCCCCACATGAACAATTTACAATCAACTATCTTCAGTATAGATCCTGTACAGCCCCACATGAACAATTTACAATCAACTATCTTTAGTATAGATCCTGTACAGCACAACATGAACAATTTACAATCAACTATCTTTAGTGTAGATCCTGTACAGCACAACATGAACACTTTACAATCAACTATCACTAGTAGAGATCCTGTACAGCACAACATGAACACTTTACAATCAACTATCACTAGTAGAGATCCTGTACAGCCCCACATGAACAATTTACAATCAACTATCTCTAGTAGAGATCCTGTACAGCCCACATGAACACCTTACAATCAACTATCACTAGTAGAGATCCTGTACAGCCCCACATGAACAATTTACAATCAACTATCACTAGTAGAGATCCTGTACAGCCCCACATGAACAATTTACAATCAACTATCTTCAGTATAGATCCTGTACAGCCCACATGAACAATTTACAATCAACTATCTTTAGTATAGATCCTGTACAGCCCCACATGAACAATTTACAATCAACTATCTTTAGTATAGATCCTGTACAGCCCACATGAACAATTTACAATCAACTATCTTCAGTATAGATCCTGTACAGCCCCACATGAACAATTTACAATCAACTATCTTTAGTATAGATCCTGTACAGCACAACATGAACAATTTACAATCAACTATCTTTAGTGTAGATCCTGAACAGCACTACATGTACACTTTACAATCAACTATCACTAGTAGAGATCCTGTACAGCACAACAGAAACACTTTACAATCAACTATCACTAGTAGAGATCCTGTACAGCACAACAGGAACACTTTACAATCAACTATCACTAGTAGAGATCCTGTACAGCCCCACATGAACACTTTACAATCAACTATCACTAGTAGAGATCCTGTACAGCACAACAGGAACACTTTACAATCAACTATCACTAGTATAGATCCTGTACAGCACAACAGGAACACTTTACAATCAACTATCTCTAGTAGAGATCCTGTACAGCACAACAGGAACACTTTACAATCAACTATCACTAGTATAGATCCTGTACAGCACAACAGGAACACTTTACAATCAACTATCACTAGTAGAGATCCTGTACAGCCCCACATGAACAATTTACAATCAACTATCTTTAGTATAGATCCTGAACAGCACTACATGAACAATTTACAATCAACTATCTTTAGTATAGATCCTGAACAGCACTACATGTACACTTTACAATCAACTATCACTAGTAGAGATCCTGTACAGCCCCACATGAACAATTTACAATCAACTATCTTCAGTATAGATCCTGAACAGCACTACATGTACACTTTACAATCAACTATCTTCAGTACAGATCCTGTACAGCCCCACATGAACAATTTACAATCAACTATCTTTAGTATAGATCCTGTAGAGCACAACATGAACAATTTACAATCAACTATCTTTAGTGTAGATCCTGAACAGCACTACATGTACACTTTACAATCAACTATCTACAGTACAGATCCTGTACAGCCCCACATGAACAATTTACAATCAACTATCTTTAGTGTAGATCCTGAACAGCACTACATGTACACTTTACAATCAACTATCTTCAGTACAGATCCTGTACAGCCCCACATGAACAATTTACAATCAACTATCTTTAGTATAGATCCTGTACAGCACTACATGAACAATTTACAATCAACTATCTTCAGTACAGATCCTGTACAGCCCCACATGAACAATTTACAATCAACTATCTTTAGTATAGATCCTGTAGAGCACTACATGAACAATTTACAATCAACTATCTTTATTATAGATCCTGTACAGCCCCACATGAATAATTTACAATCAACTATCAGTAGTAGAGATCCTGTAGAGCCCCACATGAACAATTTACAATCAACTATCTTCAGTATAGATCCTGTACAGCCCCACATGAACAATTTACAATCAACTATCTTTAGTATAGATCCTGTAGAGCACAACATGAACAATTTACAATCAACTATCTTTAGTGTAGATCCTGAACAGCACTACATGTACACTTTACAATCAACTATCACTAGTAGAGATCCTGTACAGCACAACAGAAACACTTTACAATCAACTATCACTAGTAGAGATCCTGTACAGCACAACAGGAACACTTTACAATCAACACTCTCTAGTAGAGATCCTGTACAGCAGAACAGGAACACTTTACAATCAACTATCACTAGTAGAGATCCTGTACAGCCCCACATGAACAATTTACAATCAACTATCTTTAGTATAGATCCTGAACAGCACTACATGTACACTTTACAATCAACTATCTTCAGTACAGATCCTGTACAGCCCCACATGAACAATTTACAATCAACTATCTTTAGTATAGATCCTGTAGAGCACAACATGAACAATTTACAATCAACTATCTTCAGTACAGATCCTGTACAGCCCCACATGAACAATTTACAATCAACTATCTTTAGTATAGATCCTGTACAGCCCCACATGAATAATTTACAATCAACTATCACTAGTAGAGATCCTGTAGAGCCCCACATGAACAATTTACAATCAACTATCTTCAGTATAGATCCTGTACAGCCCCACATGAACAATTTACAATCAACTATCTTCAGTATAGATCCTGAAGAGCACAACATGAACAATTTACAATCAACTATCTTTAGTATAGATCCTGTAGAGCACAACATGAACAATTTACAATCAACTATCTTTAGTGTAGATCCTGAACAGCACTACATGTACACTTTACAATCAACTATCACTAGTAGAGATCCTGTACAGCACAACAGAAACACTTTACAATCAACTATCACTAGTAGAGATCCTGTACAGCACAACAGGAACACTTTACAATCAACTATCACTAGTAGAGATCCTGTACAGCACGACATGAACACTTCACAATCAACTATCACTAGTAGAAATCCTGTACAGCCCCACATGAACAATTTACAATCAACTATCTCTAGTAGAGATCCTGTACAGCCCCACATGAACACCTTACAATCAACTATCTTTAGTGTAGATCCTGAACAGCACTACATGTACACTTGACAATCAACTATCTTCAGTATAGATCCTGTACAGCCCCACATGAACAATTTACAATCAACTATCTTTAGTATAGATCCTGTAGAGCACAACATGAACAATTTACAATCAACTATCTTTAGTGTAGATCCTGAACAGCACTACATGTACACTTTACAATCAACTATCACTAGTAGAGATCCTGTACAGCCCCACATGAACACTTTACAATGAACTATTACTAATACAGATCCTGTACAGCACAACAGGAACAATTTATAATCAACTATCTTTAGTATAGACCCTGTAGAGCACTACATGAACAATTTACAATCAACTATCTTTAGTATAGATCCTGTACAGCCCCACATGAACAATTTACAATCAACTATCTCTAGTAGAGATCCTGTACAGCACAACAGGAACACTTTACAATCAACTATCACTAGTATAGATCCTGTACAGCACAACAGGGACACTTTACAATCAACTATCACTAGTAGAGATCCTGTACAGCACAACAGGAACACTTTACAATCAACACTCTCTAGTAGAGATCCTGTACAGCACAACAGGAACACTTTACAATCAACTATCTTCAGTACAGATCCTGTAGCCCCACATGAACAATTTACAATCAACTATCTTTAGTGTAGATCCTGAACAGCACTACATGTACACTTTACAATCAATTATCTTCAGTGCAGATTCTGTACAGCCCCACATGAACAATTTACAATCAACTATCACTAGTAGAGATCCTGAACAGCCCCACATGAACAATTTACAATCAACTATCACTAGTAGAGATCCTGTACAGCACAACATGTACACTTTACAATCAACTATCACTAGTAGAGATCCTGTACAGCACAACGTGAACACTTTACAATCAACTATCTCTAGTAGAGATCCTGTACAGCACAACATGAACAATTTACAATCAACTATCTTCAGTATAGATCCTGTACAGCCCCACATGAACAATTTACAATCAACTATCTTTAGTATAGATCCTGTACAGCCCCACATGAACAATTTACAATCAACTATCTTTAGTATAGATCCTGTAGAGCACAACATGAACAATTTACAATCAACTATCTTTAGTGTAGATCCTGAACAGCACTACATGTACACTTTACAATCAACTATCACTAGTAGAGATCCTGTACAGCACAACAGAAACACTTTACAATCAACTATCACTAGTAGAGATCCTGTACAGCCCCACATGAACAATTTACAATCAACTATCTCTAGTAGAGATCCTGTACAGCCCACATGAACACCTTACAATCAACTATCACTAGTAGAGATCCTGTACAGCCCCACATGAAAACTTTACAATCAACTATTACTAGTACAGATCCTGTACAGCACAACATGAACAATTTACAATCAACTATTTTTAGTATAGATCCTGTACAGCACTACATGAACAATTTACAATCAACTATCACTAGTAGAGATCCTGTACAGCACAACATGAACACTTTACAATCAACTATCACTAGTAGAGATCCTGTACAGCCCCACATGAACACTTTACAATCAACTATCACTAGTAGAGATCCTGTACAGCCCCACATGAACACTTTACAATCAACTATCACTAGTAGAGATCCTGTACAGCCCCACATGAACACTTTACAATCAACTATCACTAGTAGAGATCCTGTACAGCACAACAGGAACACTTTACAATCAACTATCACTAGTATAGATCCTGAACAGCACAACAGGAACACTTTACAATCAACTATCACTAGTAGAGATCCTGTACAGCACAACGTGAACACTTTACAATCAACTATCTCTAGTAGAGATCCTGTACAGCACAACATGAACAATTTACAATCAACTATCTTCAGTATAGATCCTGTACAGCCCCACATGAACAATTTACAATCAACTATCTTTAGTATAGAACCTGTACAGCCCCACATGAACAATTTACAATCAACTATCTTTAGTATAGATCCTGTAGAGCACAACATGAACAATTTACAATCAACTATCTTTAGTGTAGATCCTGAACAGCACTACATGTACACTTTACAATCAACTATCACTAGTAGAGATCCTGTACAGCACAACAGAAACACTTTACAATCAACTATCACTAGTAGAGATCCTGTACAGCCCCACATGAACAATTTACAATCAACTATCTCTAGTAGAGATCCTGTACAGCCCCACATGAACACCTTACAATCAACTATCACTAGTAGAGATCCTGTACAGCCCCACATGAAAACTTTACAATGAACTATTACTAATACAGATCCTGTACAGCACAACAGGAACAATTTATAATCAACTATTTTAGTATAGATCCTGTAGAGCACTACATGAACAATTTACAATCAACTATCACTAGTAGAGATCCTGTACAGCACAACATGAACACTTTACAATCAACTATCACTAGTAGAGATCCTGTACAGCCCCACATGAACACTTTACAATCAACTATCACTAGTAGAGATCCTGTACAGCCCCACATGAACACTTTACAATCAACTATCACTAGTAGAGATCCTGTACAGCCCCACATGAACACTTTACAATCAACTATCACTAGTAGAGATCCTGTACAGCACAACAGGAACACTTTACAATCAACTATCACTAGTATAGATCCTGAACAGCACAACAGGAACACTTTACAATCAACTATCTCTAGTAGAGATCCTGTACAGCACAACAGGAACACTTTACAATCAACTATCACTAGTATAGATCCTGTACAGCACAACAGGAACACTTTACAATCAACTATCTCTAGTAGAGATCCTGTACAGCACAACAGGAACACTTTACAATCAACACTCTCTAGTAGAGATCCTGTACAGCCCCACATGAACAATTTACAATCAACTATCTTTAGTAGAGATCCTGAACAGCACTACATGAACAATTTATAATCAACTATCTTTAGTATAGATCCTGAACAGCACTACATGTACACTTTATAATCAACTATCACTAGTAGAGATCCTGTACAGCCCCACATGAACACTTTACAATCAACTATCGCTAGTAGAGATCCTGTACAGCACAACATGAACACTTCACAATCAACTATCAGTAGTAGAGATCCTGTAGAGCCCCACATGAACAATTTACAATCAACTATCTTCAGTATAGATCCTGTACAGCCCCACATGAACAATTTACAATCAACTATCTTCAGTAGATCCTGTACAGCCCCACATGAACAATTTACAATCAACTATCTTTAGTATAGATCCTGTAGAGCACAACATGAACAATTTACAATCAACTATCTTTAGTGTAGATCCTGAACAGCACTACATGTACACTTTACAATCAACTATCTACAGTACAGATCCTGTACAGCCCCACATGAACAATTTATAATCAACTATCTTTAGTGTAGATCCTGAACAGCACTACATGTACACTTTACAATCAACTATCTACAGTACAGATCCTGTACAGCCCCACATGAACAATTTACAATCAACTATCTTCAGTATAGATCCTGTACAGCCCCACATGAACAATTTACAATCAACTATCTTTAGTATAGATCCTGTAGAGCACAACATGAACAATTTACAATCAACTATCTTTAGTGTAGATCCTGTACAGCACAACAGGAACACTTTACAATCAACTATCACTAGTAGAGATCCTGTACAGCACAACATGAACACTTCACAATCAACTATCACTAGTAGAAATCCTGTACAGCCCCACATGAACAATTTACAATCAACTATCTCTAGTACAGATCCTGTACAGCCCCACATGAACACCTTACAATCAACTATCACTAGTAGAGATCCTGTACAGCCCCACATGAACAATTTACAATCAACTATCACTAGTAGAGATCCTGTACAGCCCCACATGAACAATTTACAATCAACTATCTTTAGTATAGATCCTGTACAGCCCCACATGAACAATTTACAATCAACTATCTTTAGTATAGATCCTGTACAGCCCCACATGAACAATTTACAATCAACTATCTTCAGTATAGATCCTGTACAGCCCCACATGAACAATTTACAATCAACAATCTTTAGTATAGATCCTGTAGAGCACAACATGAACAATTTACAATCAACTATCTTTAGTGTAGATCCTGAACAGCACTACATGTACACTTTACAATCAACTATCACTAGTAGAGATCCTGTACAGCACAACAGAAACACTTTACAATCAACTATCACTAGTAGAGATCCTGTACAGCACAACAGGAACACTTTACAATCAACTATCACTAGTAGAGATCCTGTACAGCCCCACATGAACACTTTACAATCAACTATCACTAGTAGAGATCCTGTACAGCACAACAGGAACACTTTACAATCAACTATCACTAGTAGAGATCCTGTACAGCCCCACATGAACACTTTACAATGAACTATTACTAATACAGATCCTGTACAGCACAACAGGAACAATTTATAATCAACTATCTTTAGTATAGACCCTGTAGAGCACTACATGAACAATTTACAATCAACTATCTTTAGTATAGATCCTGTACAGCCCCACATGAACAATTTACAATCAACTATCTCTAGTAGAGATCCTGTACAGCACAACAGGAACACTTTACAATCAACTATCACTAGTATAGATCCTGTACAGCACAACAGGGACACTTTACAATCAACTATCACTAGTAGAGATCCTGTACAGCACAACAGGAACACTTTACAATCAACTATCTCTAGTAGAGATCCTGTACAGCACAACAGGAACACTTTACAATCAACACTCTCTAGTAGAGATCCTGTACAGCACAACAGGAACACTTTACAATCAACTATCACTAGTAGAGATCCTGTACAGCCCCACATGAACAATTTACAATCAACTATCTTTAGTATAGATCCTGAACAGCACTACATGAACAATTTATAATCAACTATCTTTAGTATAGATCCTGAACAGCACTACATGTACACTTTACAATCAACTATCACTAGTAGAGATCCTGTACAGCCCCACATGAACAATTTACAATCAACTATCTTCAGTATAGATCCTGAACAGCACTACATGTACACTTTACAATCAACTATCTTCAGTACAGATCCTGTACAGCCCCACATGAACAATTTACAATCAACTATCTTTAGTATAGATCCTGTAGAGCACAACATGAACAATTTACAATCAACTATCTTTAGTGTAGATCCTGAACAGCACTACATGTACACTTTACAATCAACTATCTACAGTACAGATCCTGTACAGCCCCACATGAACAATTTATAATCAACTATCTTTAGTGTAGATCCTGAACAGCACTACATGTACACTTTACAATCAACTATCTTCAGTACAGATCCTGCACAGCCCCACATGAACAATTTACAATCAACTATCTTTAGTATAGATCCTGTAGAGCACTACATGAACAATTTACAATCAACTATCTTCAGTACAGATCCTGTACAGCCCCACATGAACAATTTACAATCAACTATCTTTAGTATAGATCCTGTAGAGCACTACATGAACAATTTACAATCAACTATCTTTAGTATAGATCCTGTACAGCCCCACATGAACAATTTACAATCAACTATCTTCAGTATAGATCCTGTACAGCCCCACATGAACAATTTACAATCAACTATCTTTAGTATAGATCCTGTAGAGCACAACATGAACAATTTACAATCAACTATCTTTAGTGTAGATCCTGAACAGCACTACATGTACACTTTACAATCAACTATCACTAGTAGAGATCCTGTACAGCACAACAGAAACACTTTACAATCAACTATCACTAGTAGAGATCCTGTACAGCACAACAGGAACACTTTACAATCAACTATCACTAGTAGAGATCCTGTACAGCACAACATGAACACTTCACAATCAACTATCACTAGTAGAAATCCTGCACAGCCCCACATGAACAATTTACAATCAACTATCTCTAGTAGAGATCCTGTACAGCCCACATGAACACCTTACAATCAACTATCACTAGTAGAGATCCTGTACAGCCCCACATGAACACTTTACAATCAACTATTACTAATACAGATCCTGTACAGCACAACAGGAACAATTTACAATCAACTATCTTTAGTATAGATCCTGTAGAGCACTACATGAACAATTTACAATCAACTATCTTTAGTATAGATCCTGTACAGCCCCACATGAACAATTTACAATCAACTATCACTAGTAGAGATCCTGTACAGCACTACATGTACACTTTACAATCAACTATCACTAGTAGAGATCCTGTACAGCACAACATGAACACTTTACAATCAACTATCACTAGTAGAGATCCTGTACAGCCCCACATGAACACTTTACAATCAACTATCACTAGTAGAGATCCTGTACAGCACAACAGGAACACTTTACAATCAACTTTCACTAGTATAGATCCTGTACAGCACAACAGGAACACTTTACAATCAACTATCACTAGTATAGATCCTGTACAGCACAACAGGGACACTTTACAATCAACTATCACTAGTAGAGATCCTGTACAGCACAACAGGAACACTTTACAATCAACTATCTCTAGTAGAGATCCTGTACAGCACAACAGGAACACTTTACAATCAACACTCTCTAGTAGAGATCCTGTACAGCACAACAGGAACACTTTACAATCAACTATCACTAGTAGAGATCCTGTACAGCCCCACATGAACAATTTACAATCAACTATCTTTAGTATAGATCCTGAACAGCACTACATGAACAATTTATAATCAACTATCTTTAGTATAGATCCTGAACAGCACTACATGTACACTTTACAATCAACTATCACTAGTAGAGATCCTGTACAGCCCCACATGAACAATTTACAATCAACTATCTTCAGTATAGATCCTGAACAGCACTACATGTACACTTTACAATCAACTATCTTCAGTACAGATCCTGTACAGCCCCACATGAACAATTTACAATCAACTATCTTTAGTATAGATCCTGTACAGCACTACATGTACACTTTACAATCAACTATCACTAGTAGAGATCCTGTACAGCACAACATGAACACTTTACAATCAACTATCACTAGTAGAGATCCTGTACAGCCCCACATGAACACTTTACAATCAACTATGACTAGTAGAGATCCTGTACAGCACAACAGGAACACTTTACAATCAACTATCACTAGTATAGATCCTGTACAGCACAACAGGAACACTTTACAATCAACTATCACTAGTATAGATCCTGTACAGCACAACAGGGACACTTTACAATCAACTATCACTAGTAGAGATCCTGTACAGCACAACAGGAACACTTTACAATCAACTATCTCTAGTAGAGATCCTGTACAGCACAACAGGAACACTTTACAATCAACACTCTCTAGTAGAGATCCTGTACAGCACAACAGGAACACTTTACAATCAACTATCACTAGTAGAGATCCTGTACAGCCCCACATGAACAATTTACAATCAACTATCTTTAGTATAGATCCTGAACAGCACTACATGAACAATTTATAATCAACTATCTTTAGTATAGATCCTGAACAGCACTACATGAACAATTTATAATCAACTATCTTTAGTATAGATCCTGAACAGCACTACATGTACACTTTACAATCAACTATCACTAGTAGAGATCCTGTACAGCCCCACATGAACAATTTACAATCAACTATCTTCAGTATAGATCCTGAACAGCACTACATGTACACTTTACAATCAACTATCTTCAGTACAGATCCTGTACAGCCCCACATGAGCAATTTACAATCAACTATCTTTAGTATAGATCCTGTAGAGCACAACATGAACAATTTACAATCAACTATCTTTAGTGTAGATCCTGAACAGCACTACATGTACACTTTACCATCAACTATCTACAGTACAGATCCTGTACAGCCCCACATGAACAATTTATAATCAACTATATTTAGTGTAGATCCTGAACAGCACTACATGTACACTTTACAATCAACTATCTTCAGTATAGATCCTGTACAGCCCCACATGAACAATTTAGAATCAACTATCTTTAGTACAGATCCTGTAGAGCACTACATGAACAATTTACAATCAACTATCTTTAGTATAGATCCTGTACAGACCCACATGAACAATTTACAATCAACTATCTTCAGTATAGATCCTGTACAGCCCCACATGAACAATTTACAATCAACTATCTTTAGTATAGATCCTGTACTGCCCCACATGAACAATTTACAATCAACTATCTTTAGTATAGATCCTGTAGAGCACTACATGAACAATTTACAATCAACTATCTTTGGTGTAGATCCTGAACAGCACTACATGTACACTTTACAATCAACTATCTTCAGTACAGATCCTGGATAGCCCCACATGAACAATTTACAATCAACTATCTTTAGTGTAGATCCTGAACAGCACTACATGTACACTTTAGAATCAACTATCTTCAGTACAGATCCTGTACAGCCCCACATGAACAATTTACAATCAACTATCTTTAGTATAGATCCTGTAGAGCACTACATGAACAATTTACAATCAACTATCTTTAGTATAGATCCTGTACAGCCCCACATGAATAATTTACAATCAACTATCACTAGTAGAGATCCTGTAGAGCCCCACATGAACAATTTACAATCAACTATCTTTAGTATAGATCCTGAACAGCACTACATGTACACTTTACAATCAACTATCTTCAGTATAGATCCTGTACAGCCCGACATGAACAATTTACAATCAACTATCTTTAGTATAGATCCTGAACAGCACTACATGTACACTTTACAATCAACTATCTTCAGTACAGATCCTGTACAGCCCCACATGAACAATTTACAATCAACTATCTTTAGTATAGATCCTGAAAAGCACTACACAAACATTTTTCAATATTACACTTCGTTTCTACTGCAGCTTTAACAATGTTTTATTAAATGATATACATTTTTAACATCTTTGAAGAACAGTTGAAGAACAGCAAGCAGGAGAGCGATGGTGCAGTATCTCATAGTATATATCATCAGGTCCAACCTTTGTAGTGCCAAACCAATGAAGAGCCACCTTGAGTTCCATCAATGTAAAGGGGAAATTATAGTCATAGAAATGATCAGCCTGAAAGGAAAGAGGTGACTGCTCTGCTCCGAGTCTTGATGGCTAAGAAAGTGGAGGATGAAGCAGAAGTGCTAGATGCCCTGCAAAAGCTTTTGCCAAGAGTACTGGCAATGATCTGAGCATCAGCAACATTCTGGCCATGAGAGAACAAAATCAAAAGGGGGACAAAATTATACTGCCCACTGACCTTCTTAACCTTGTCCCATATGACTTTAAACTGGCAGTAGAAGAGATGTTGGCTGTGAACTTAATGCAAGATTCCTTCTGGTTTTCACGTCTTACCTGCCAAACATCTGCATGGGCTCATTGAAACGTGATGAAGTTTGAAAGTGTGAGATATCTACGAAATATATCCCAGGCCCATTCTTCAGCCTTTCGTGCCATGTGGCAGGCATGATTCCACTATGGAAGAGGATATTGCAGAAAACATGTCAAGGATTTAAGAATACAATGAGTAGCTGCCTGAATAATACAGTCAGTCACTGCTGCCATGCACTCGTCTATCAATGGCTCACAGATGATGGCAGGATTAAGTTCTGTGAGAGCAGTGAAAGAGGGCCAGTTGGTTTGGTCCAGCTTTCACCAGGAGAAGGGGTCAGATAGCATCGACCATGGACAGTCTCTCTTAAAATGACAGAAAAATGATCACTGCCCTGTGGGATACTGTCAACCCTCTGTGAAAAGTGGGAGAATAGTGAAGGGGAGTAGACTGGGAGATCAATAGCAGTAAAAGACTGACAAGAGGCATGAAAATAAGTATGAGAACCAGTATTGAAGAGAGAAAGGTTGTGATTGAGAGCATGCGCTCTGTGGAGCAACCCCTCCCATCAATATCAACACCTCTCCAGAGATCCGTCTGCACTCCCACTGTTGTGGTAGAATAAAGTGCAGTAGCATACACCTAAAATGGAGAGGAGGACAATAACTTTGAACCCCAAGGTAAGAAATGTGAACCATTTTAAAATGCTGTACCCCTTTTTCTTCCACCCACCTAGAGCATGAACAAAAGAATGATGGGTGAGATCTACTACAATTAACACGGTAATGGTCTATTTCACACTCATTGGCATCATGGTTCTTGCCACTGCAAGAGCACATGTCAAGGAACCATAACATGATGTCTTTGAGTGACCGAACTGCTGACACTAGAAACATCTGAGAGGATTTGGAATATATGGTTGTACCTTGCAATTAAGATAACCTGCCTTGATGGTAGAAGGTGGATGCGGTGATGTAAATGTTAAAATGAGGACATTATGCAGCATCATAATTCCATCTTTGCAAGTTGAGATACACATCACTGCAGAAACTCCTTGGGTAGAGAAACCAGTGAGAATGTCTGACTCAGGGATGTTCTTCATATTCCTCTCAGCAATAACTCCTCGTGAGAAATTCAAAGTAGTATGGGGATTAACCTCAACAGGTATATCCCCAATCCCCTTTGAATGCAAGAGGAGTTCACTGTGTTGAGATGTGGATTTTTTCACCAATATGTTACCAGAACGAAGCTTTCTGACTGACTTAGGAGAGCCAGCAAGTTCTTCTAGTCCCTTCTGAATAAAAAAGGGAGCATTAAAGGTTTGTCTAAAAGAAAATGTAGTGTCAGAAAATGAGGTACAGATGTTGAAGAGGTTGAAAATTGTTGCTCAGAATTTTCAAGGCATGGCCGTTTACCTATGGACTATTTTTTCACTATTTGATTTTTATTTGGGGGATCGATAATAGAGAAGGAATATTTCGGTGCCTACTGACCCTACCAACCATGGAGCACTACAATGCCAAACAATGATGTTGCAGCAATACCAGGGTTTCATAAGCACCATACCCAAACACCAGCATCAGACACAACATCCATGACACCTATTGAAAATATCCAACACTAGTACTTGGTTGATGCTAGCATAAGTGGACCAGCTGAATGACCCTTGAAGAGCTACCCCAGGGTTACCCATCTACAGGAATTCAAGGCTAAAGTGATGTGTTAGGGTTGAACCCTTCAACCACCAGGATCCTTTCCTCCCCTTCAGAGGTCACCATGCACGGCAACTACATGGGAGGTATACTGAAAAAATAGAACCTTTTCTGGGAGGTCCCCTCACCATGTACAGGAATCCACACTGAGGAGCACAGTGTGTGAAAAAGTATTCATCTGTTGTGTTCTTAGACCAGAGCAGATCAAATGAAAATTTTGAGGATGAAGCATTCATTCTGTAGGAAGAGCTCTGTTGGGACAAGAAGTGGTTGGTCACTTGAGTTATTACCAGTGGGACACGACAAGAAGAACAATCTGGCACTTATGTGCCTAAAAGAGAAGATTCACTGGTCAAAAACAAAGTGAGTTTATTTTATTTTACTCTGAAATGTATCAGAATACTGTGGAATTGTTTAAATGAAGCAAAACCATCTTTCATCTCATCTGTTAAACTCCTAAAAGCTGTAGAAACTGATGTAGAGAGAAGCTTCCCCTACCTCCCAAAGTCCCTTGAATACTGTATTTTCCATACAAGCACCCTAAGCCTGAAAAGAAACATTTGGTGGTGGTAGAGTATACCTTCTGTTGCATTGTCCACGTCCAGCTAGCAGCCAAGATTCAGCAAACTGGAACATGACAATCTCACTGGACAATGTAGCACATTTGTGCAAATGTTCCACTGGTCTTGTAATGACCAACCTAAAGAAGTGAATATTTTCAAGGATGACCCCCTTCCAAAAAAAAACAACAACAATAAAAACTGGTGAAAGAAGAGACAACTGTATTTTATGAACTGTGTCCTCCATGGTCTGAAGGTTCAGAGGAGGAGATTACTCTTGGCTTAGTCTAGAAATAAAAAAGTAATGGATATGGTATGGTATGTGAGAAAGAATTACTTTTATAAAATAAGAAAACCTTCACAGCTTATGATAACAAATCAAATGTGCAGTTCTGTCAAACGGTGAGAAAGGGCAGTTGTTTGTGTAATGGTAAGTATGAATTCTGAGGGAATGAAGTTGATGTGAAAATGTTCTGAATATCCAGCAAAAACATATGGAGCAGATGTGAGGCCAAACTGAAAGATATATTGCATAATGCTGTGTTTTAAAGAGATAATAGTCAACTTCACTCAAAGTACCAACATTGTTGTAGTGAAAAACTTAATAATTGGTTCGGATTAATATGTAATGGCCCTTGTTGCATAGTTAGAAAACAAAAAAATTGTGAGAAGTAGGAAAATTGTCTACTTTTTTTATGTCATTAGTCTATGTTCTTTGTGCATTATTTAATTATATAAAAATTATTTAGTTAATTGTACTATTAGTATACAACATGTAGTCATAAATGTCCTCAAGAACTGAAACAGCAAGAAAAAGGATAATTGGGTCAGTACTTCATTTCTTGTTTTTCATGTTTGTCCTTTATGCATTATTATAAAAATAACTAAAATGTAAAAATAGGGATCTTTTCAGATTAGTTAAGATTAGATTAGGTAAAATAAGTAATAATAACATCATAAAAATGGTTCATGAGGAAACATGCAAGCAGTACATGGGTAATGTAATTTGATAGCTTAAACTGAGCTGCACATGCACTGAGTGATTTACAACTTGTAATGGCACTGATAATAGTTAGACACAGTTCAGAGGGCAATCAAAAGTGCAAAAATAAAATAAAATGTAATTATAAATAGATGTATACTGTTACAAGTTTAAGGCTACTTAGAATATATTAATATAGTTTCCTGTTACAATTTGAATTCATTCTTGGAAGAAAAAAGGGAAGTTTATATTTATTAAAAAAATGTTTGGGAGTTATGAAGTCAGTGAAACTGACTAATCCCATTTTGAGTTAGGGTAAGGATAATAACAGATAAAATAAGTTTTACTAAAAAAACTGAAATATATTTAGGAAATTTTAGGGACTACACAAAATAAATTTTAATTTTTGAGATGAAAAAGTATTTTTGGTCTTAATACAACATTTACTTGACCATAAACTATTCAAATGCATAGGAAATTAAGGATGGGTTGGCCAGTAAGGAGCCACAAGCATGACACTTCAAGAGATGTCTTAGACCAAAGCAAGTACTCATGGAAGAAAACAGAAAAGAGGACAGGCATAATGGCAGAGATGGGACCAGTTGAATTAGGGCAATGACAGCCAAGACTGAGGGGTGGGGAACAGAAGACCAAAAGAGAGAATGGAGTGACAAAGACATCAGTTTATGGTGTTCTGAGAAGGAAGAAGATCCAACAGAACATTTGATGATGTGAGACAACCCCATGGGCAATATGTGGTCCCATTGATAAAGGTG